>NC_043972.1:11987541-12105041 GCF_902148855.1 Sphaeramia orbicularis
TTATTGTTCGTAGCATATTTCAGGTTCAGGTTATTCACATTTTTTGTTTAAGGATAGTTTGTAAAGGTAAACATTTCTACACACTGTAATTTTACCTTTGCACTAAAACACACAGAAAAATGTGTAATCTTCATTATTATTTTTTATTATTATTATTGTATTATTTTACTGGTCGGATCCACTGGAGGTCAAACTGGACTGAACTTACATGAGTTTAACGTCACACATCATCCATGTTTTCCTTCAGTTCTTTGCGGATGTGAAAGAAGCTCAGGACAAAATGGCTAAAATGCAAGAAAACATGAAGAAGAAGTACAGCTGCGACCGCTCCCGACGGCGACACGTCTGGAGGATCTGCTACAGGATGCCGTGGTGAGTATGGAGATCAGGTCCATGATGCGTTCAGGATGCAGGACATCTGAATTTCAGTGGAGAACAGTGGAAATGAGGTGAAAGTTTGATGGTGGTCTGATTTGTGTTTTTGTCGACAGGAGAGAGAGAACAGCTGAATGAGTTCAAAGCTCTGACCACCGGCCTCAACAAGAGAGCAAAGTCCATCATCCAACTGAAACCACGGAACCCCACCACCTCCGTCAGAGGAAACTGCCCATCCAGGCCGTGTGTGACTTCAAACAACAGGAGGTGAATCACAAAGCAGCCTTTTTATTTGGTTCCAGTCATAGATTTACTGCCTGCTTTAACCCATAAACACCCAGAGCTACTTCTGTGGATGCTCCAGTTTGTCTCTATATTTAACTTTTTTTAAGTGATTTATCGCTATTTACTCTGGTATTATCTTCCATATTTTGTGTGTTTTTTCAGTGAATATCAGGTATTTTCTTATATTTAATTCACTGATCATGTAGATGTTCATAAAAGCTCAGATAAAAGTTGAAGTTATCATATCAGAAAAGAGAAAACAGAGAAAACTAGAACCCAGGCGCAGCATATACAAAGAAAACAGGACCCAGAATAGAACTGTGAGGCACCCCAAAGCCTTTAAATTCAGCTGTTATTATATCAGGACAGAGAAAACAGACAAAACTGGAACCCAGGAAAAGTATATACAAAGAAAATAGGATCCAGAATAGAACCTTGAGGCACCCCAAAGCCTTCAAATTCATCTGTATTATATCAGAACAGAGAAAACTGAAGAAAAAGTTACTTTTTCAGCTAAATACCTCATTAACTGAACATAATTTAACCCATAAAGACCCAGAGATACTTTTGTGACAGTTCCCAAATAATTTTTTCTCTAGATTTCAACTTTCTTAAGTGATTATCATCATTATTATAATACTATACTTTGTATTTTGTGCTTTTTGAGTGAAAATCATATATTTTTGTACCTTGGGGTCTTGTTCACGAGTGAGGGAAGGATGGAGCATGAGGCTGACAGACGGGTCGGTGCAGCGTCTGCAGTGATGCAGTAGTATCAGTCGGTTGTGGTGTGAAGGAGCTAAGCCGAGAGGCAAAGCTCTTGATTTACCAGTCAATCTGCGTTCCTACTCTCACCTATGGTCATGAGCTTTGGGTCATGACCGAAAGGACCAGATCCTGGATACAAGCGGTCGAAATGAGTTTCCTCCGTAGGTGGCGGGGTGCACCCTTAGGGATAGGGGGAGGAGCTCAGAGTAGAGCCACTGCTAATCAACATCCAGAGGGGCCAACTGAGGTGGATCTGACATCTGTTTCGGATGCCTCCTGGACCTCCCTGGGGAGGTGTTCTGGGCATGTCCCACCGGGAGGAGACCTCAGGGAAGACCCAGGACACACTGGAGAGACTATGTCTGTGGCTGGCCTGGGAACGCCTCAGGGTCCCCCTGTAAGAGCTGGAAGAGGAGTCTGGGGAGAGGGAAGTCTGGGAATCCCTGCTTAGACTGTTAGCCCCGCGACCCATTCCCGGATAAGAGGAAGAAAATGGATGGATGGGGATGGATGGATGGATGGATGGATGGATGGATGGATGGGTGGGTGGATGGATGTGGTAGTTCTTATGCTGTTGTGTATTTGTGCATACTGTGCCACATTTGTCCAGCAGTTACCACCAAAATGTCGTGGCCATAGCAACATGATTATACGGCTGTTGTATTCAAAATTACTGATGTCTCTCAAAATATTGGTCCTATCAACTTGCCGTTTTCACTAGTCTGTTCATTGACCAAAAATACACGAATATGACAAACTGCAGCAGTCAGCTCTGTACGGATTTAGTGTGATGCCCGCCACCCCCCCCCCACACACACACACACACACACATAAACAGAGGCCACTTGGCTTTTGTAATATAGATACTAAATAAATAATTGAATTTGACTCATAAAATGCTTTTTTTCAGATCACTGTGCATAAAGGAGACGAGTGCGCTCTTCTCAACAACTCTCAGCCGTTCAAGTGGAAGGTTCTGAACAGGTCTGGACACGAGGCCGTGGTTCCATCCGTCTGCTTCATGGTCCCTCCGGTCAACAAGGACGCAGTGGACAGTGTGTCCAGGTCAGAACCAACAGAACACACACCCATTATTTATTCAGTGTCCCTGTATGGTCCTTTTATGTGGACCGGTTCCATTCCTAAACCCTCTTTATTGGTCCATTGTGCTTCAGTCTGGCCTTTATATGTGGACCGGTTCGGTTCCTAAACCCTCTGTTGTTGGTTCTGTTGTGGCTCCGTCTGGTCCTTATATGTGGACCGGTTCTGCCTCTAACCCCTGTTGTTGGTTCTGTTGTGGTCCAGTCTGGATGCGGGTCATCAGCAGATGGTTTCCACGTGGCAGAAGCTCCACATGGACCTGAAGAGCCTCCTGTCGTGGCAGTACCTGATGAAACACTTCACCCAGATCCGCTCCTGGAACATCACCACGGTCAGTGTTTCTGCTCCAACGTTATTCACTAATCTGTCATTTCTGTTCATTAGACTCATTTCAGACTTTTTATTCAATGTAGATTTTGTACATAGTGTGTTTATTCATATTTATGTTTATTTTATTTTACTCTACTTTTAGTTCTATTCTTATTTTACTTTTATTAAATTTTATTTCCTATTTTCTTTTTTTTTTTTTTGCTTTTAGGTTTTTTTTGTAATTTTATATTTGCTCTATTCTTATTTAAAATTTTAATCTTTCTATTCTGTTCTATTCTATTTTATTCTATTTTTATTCTATTCTATTTAATTTATCCTATTCGATTTTGTTTTATTTCTTTTAATCCTATTCTATTTTATTCTATTTCTTTTTATTCTTTTATTTTATCCTATTCGATTTTATTTTTATTTCTTTATTCTATTCTATTTTATTTTATTCTGTTCGATTTTATTTTAATTCTTTTTATCCTATTCTATTTTATTCTATTTTTTTATTCTATTTTATTTTATCCTATTCGATTTTATTTTATTTCGTCTTATTCTATTCTTTATTTTATTCTATTCTATTTTATTTTATCCTATTCAATATTTTATGTCTTTTTATTCTATTCTACTAAATTTATCCTATTCTATTTTATTTCTTTTTATTCTGTTCTATGTTATTTAAAACTTAACTTTTACTTAAAATCCAATTAATTAACAGATTGTCAGAGGAAAACAGTTATTTTCCTGGTATTTCCATATGTGTGGTTTTGTTCCTAAAATACCTTTAATATTTAAGACCATCAACATGAATCACCTGATCACCGTTAGAACAGTATGTTCAGGACATGCCCCTAATAGCCCCGCCCCCTTGCCTTGTCTCCGCCCGTGCAGTTAAAGTCCATGAAGCCAGAGGAGTACCGTCTGCTGATGCGGAACCTTGAGGTCTACTACCAGGACTTCATGAGGGACAGCCAGGACTCGCAACAGTTTGGACCCGACGACCGCATGCAGTGGAGGAGGACTACAGCAAGGCCACGCAGCACTACGAGAACCTGCTGCGATCCATGGAGAAAGGTGAGCCACCCACCAGACACCCCCCTGATCAATAACACACCCCCCTGATCCCCCTCTGATCAATAACACATCCACCTGAACCCTCTCTGATCAATAACCGGATCATTGATTGGACTGGTATTGTCTTTGTCCGTTGCTCTTTCAGAACTACAGGTGTTTAGTCTCAGAGGTGAGTGAGTGAAGCAGCTGTAAAGCATCACAGAGGCTTGAATGAGACTAGGACAGAGATATGTTCAGGGTCCACAGTCAGCCCAATGGGACCTATAATAATAATAATATAATAATAATAATAATAATGATAATCATCATCATCATCTCATCAACATAATAATCATAATAATGCACATTTATGTCTTTGTTTCAGTGTGAAAAAGTAAAATTACATAATGAAAATGAGAAAAGAAAGCAATGGAAGACAAGAGTTGAGTAGAAAAGAATGGAAAAGAAGAGAAAAGAAAAGAACAGAATAAAATACAAATAAAAAGAATACAATAGAACACAAATAATCAAAAAGAAAAGAAAGAAAAAAAAAAAAAAATGAAATAACTTGGCAACAACAAATATGCATCTGCAGTTAGTAGGAAAAAAACTATTGAAAAAGCAGATCAGGGGTCTGAGTAATAGAATACAATACAATACAATACAATACAATAGCCTTTATTGTCACTGTGCTACTCCAGTCAGTGCAACAATATTAATTAAGAAAAAAAAAAAACATCAGAAAAGAAAATTAAAATCAAATATAAAATTTTACAAAAGTAAATAAGAACTGAACTAAAAGTAGAATAAAAAAAAAAAAAAAATAGACCTAAAATGAATAGATTTATTATAACTGTATGTATATCTATTAAGTCAAGTCTATATAGTAATAGTGCATTTATATTTAATAAATATTAAATAAACGTTGCATTGTTTTGTGAATAACCTGAACAGCCATGTACAACCAGAAAATTCTTACGAAAAGTGCATTTCAATATCAGGTCTCAGCTTTTTATTAACACAACGTACAAATACACAAATACACAAAACCTTTTGACATCACATGCTAACATTTTACTTATTTTTCTTCATACATTTCAGGTTGTTCGTATTTATTCAGGTTATTCACATTTTATTGTTAAAAAATCGTTTGTAAATATAAATTTTCATAATGTAATTAAACTTTTTTCTAATTAAACCGATAAGTAAATGCTGAGTTATTTATATATTATATTATGTTATTATTAACCATGAGGTCCCATTGTTCCATATGTGGAAACTGGACTAAAATGAGTTCCACAGCTTTGACCCTGGACCAGATCGGACCCTTTGGAGGGCCGGTTTTGGGCCACGGGCTGTATGTTTGACACCCTAGAGTAGAGTGACGCATGTTGCTCTGCTTCCACAGCTTTTCTTTGTGTTTTTTTTTTTTGTGTGTGTGGGCTTTTCCACATGTCCTGAAGCTGTTTGTACTAGTGTTAAAACATGTTGCATGATCCAAATACACACTGTAAACTCTGCTTTGATGACACGTGACATGAAGCTGCATGTGTTTATGCACCAGTTCAACGGCAGAACGTACAAAGATGCAGACATGGACACACAGAAGGCTTAAAACTTCAACCACACAATGATCAGTTTGAATAAATTATATAAGACATGGATGTTAAACTCATTTACATTTCAACCAATATGATTGAAAGTGATCAGAGCAATAAAATAATAACATAAGAACCTATAAATAATGACAAAAACTAACTTTTCTCATGTTTTACAGTAAGAAAATGTAAGTTATATTAAGGAAAATGTTTATATCTACAACGAAGCCTAAAATAACATGAATAACCCGACATTTCTTAAGAAAAATAAGTGCAATTTTAACAATTATTTTTCAGTTTAACGTACAGATCACAGTGGCTCTACAAATACACAAAACATTAAATAAGAGGCAGAAGTTATATTAAGATGTTTCAGGTTCATATTTGTTCAGGATATTCACACTTTTTGTGAGAGAATAGTTTGTAAATGGAAATATTTTTTATTGTTTTTTACACTATAACAAAAATAAACAATTGGAATTGTCATTATTTATAGGTTATTCTAACAGTATTTGACTGGTTTGACTTATCATATATTCATCATCATATTGGGCTGAAATGAATTTGACATCCTCCCTTAAAAAAGAGTTTTTATTCAAGGGACTTCCTGGTTAAATACAAGTTAAATATAGGTTAAATAAATGAATGAATGAATAGATAGATAGATAGATAGATAGACAGACAGACAGACAGACAGACAGACAGACAGATGAATAAACAAATGAATGAATGAATATAAATGAATGAATGATGAAAATACAAATGAAGGACTAAATGATTAAATAAATTAATTAATTAAACGAATGAATGAATACATAAACACATAAATGAAGAATGAATGAATGAATAATAATAAATACATGAATAAATTAATAAACGAATGAATGAATACATAAATGAATAAACAAATGAATGAATACATAAATACATAAATGAATAAATACGTAAATAAGTAAAGGAATGAATGAATGAATGAAGACATAAATACATAAAGGAATAAATGAACAAATTAATAAATACATAAATAAATAAAGGAATGAACGAATGAATAAATACATAAATGAATGAATGAATGAATGAATCCTTGATTGTTCATATCTTCAGTGTAATTTTTGGACCGGATCGGACCCTTGTGCGGCCCCTTTTGGCCCACAGGCCGTATGTTTAACACTGCTGATGTAGAAGATAATAAAGCCAGTTTATTGGGTTTATTTAATGATGTAATGAAGTGTTGAAGGGCTGAATGTGTCGGTCTGGGCTACAGCTGCGTCTGTATTTGATTGACAGGTCAGCAGGACGAGACCCTGTGGTAAAACTACATCTCTGAGGTGAAGGATCTGCGTCTGCGGATCGAGGACTGCGAAAACCAAACCGTGGCTCGCATTCGCAAACCTCTGAGAAGGAACCTCTGAAGGAATGTATTCAGAAGACGACAGAGCAGAAGGTACGGAACGGGAAACTGACAAGTCCATGAACAGTGGACGTTTTATAAAGAACCTTATTTACCTGAAGTATCAAATAGATACAGATTTTAACACAATTTAACTGTACGATAACGAATCAATATCAAGTAACGAATATAAAGATAGTTATAAAGAATAATAAAATATAAACTTTGTTTTTTATGTAATTTTTTTTTAAATTACCAAAGACTTTCCTACAAAATGTGTGTAAATGATTTAACGATAGCGGCCATACTGAAAAAAAAAAACAGTCCCTCCACTGGCTGCAGTGGGATGATAATCCACCAGGGGGCAGAAAACATGTATCAGGTCACATACAACAGGTTTTTAAGGAAAGTATTGATCTTATTGATTAGATAAAGGTGTCAGAACCTGGTGTAGCAAATATGATACAAACGGTTTTAAAGGGTTAAAACATATAAATACTGTTAATACTGTAAATGTGTATTTATTCATATTTTGTCCACTTCTATTTTTTATTCTACTCATTTCTATTCTGATGTTACTTTGTTACATTGTAAAATTGATATTCTATTTTCCTATTTTTAATTTTTGTAATTTTATATTCACTCTATTCTAATTTCTGTAAAATTGGTGTTATTATTATTAATATTTTTGTACTGATTCCTAATTTTATTGTACACACAATGAAAATAAAATCTATTCTATTCTGTTCTATTCTGTTCTTATCATGGAAGTCCTTAAAGGGTTAATGGTCTTGTCTGTCTGTGTTGTAGAAAGTCCAGGTGGAACTGGACGGTCTGAAGAAGGACCTGGATAAGGTTTCTGTAAAGACTCAGCAGGTGTGAGTTCTCCTCAGCCGTCGGCCTCGGTGCCAGTTCTGCGGTCAGAGCTGGACCTGACGGTGCAGAAGATGGACCACGCCCACATGTTGTCCTCCGTCTACCTGGACAAGTCAGTCCTCATCCACTGTGACCTTTGACCTCCAGCTCTGAGTGCACTGTCTGATGGATGTTCTTATTGTTGTTGTGTTGTTGTTGTGGTCTCAGGCTGAAGACAGTGGAGATGGTGATCAGGAACACAGGGCGCAGAGGGCGTCCTCAAACAGTATGAGGATTGTCTACGGGAGGTTCACACCGTCCCGGAGACGTCAAGGAGGTGGACGCATATCGAACCAAGCTCAAGGTAACACTGCTGAGTCCCTTCAATGATGGACATGTGATCAACTATGATCCGTCAGGAAATGAAGGATCCAGTAGGAGAACAACACTGAATTTACTGTACATATATAAAAAATATATATAACTAGGAAAAATATATAACTGTAAAAACAGAAGTGACAAAACACAGGCAATTACACATTAGGAAGTACTATTAGAAATAAATAAAGTAGTAATAATAATGATAAGTATTTATTAATTAGTAATATGCACTAGATAGATATATAGATAGATAGATAGATAGATATATAGATAGATAGATAGATAGATAGATAGATAGATAGAGATAGATAGATGATAGATAATAGATAGATAGATAGATATAGATAGATCATTGTAATAATTGTTTTTATCGTTTAATAATCACAGGATAAAAATTACGATAATAGTAATAGTTTCGTAACAACAACAATATATAATTAATAAAATTATGTAAGCAATTGTAGTAATAATCAATAATAATAAAGTAATTATGTTGTAATATGCACAGTATGTGTGTATATAAATCTGTATTATAGCAGCCATATCAATGATACGTAAGTGGTATAATTATGTAATAGTAGTAGTATAATAATAAATAAGTAATTGTTAAAATATGCACTATGTATATATATAAACATGACATAATAAGTAGTATAATTATGTAAGTACTAATAGTAATATTAAAAGAAATAATATATGATTATGTTGTAATACATGTTATAATAATATATTAAATTGTAGAATAATAATACAGTGCTAACAGTAATAATAGTCATAATAACTAATACGTAAAATAAATATGTACGTAATAGTAATAAATGTAATGATGATGATGATGATAAACTAAATTAACAATAAACACACATTGCTCAACATAAAGTACACAGTCTTGATGAACACTTGTACAGTTAGTTTATCAGTTAATTGTAATTAATTGTATTTATTTTTAGCCGACGTTCTCTGATTTTGTGTGTTTTTTTATTCCTGTAGAAAATGCGAGTGGAGGCTGAAGGCGAGCAGCCGGTCTTCGATTCCCTGGAGGAGGAGCTGAAGAAAGCGTCGGCAGTCAGCGATAAGATGTCCCGCGTCCACAGCGAGCGTGACGTGGAGCTGGAGCGGTACCATCATCAGCTGGGCAGTCTGCAGGAGCGCTGGAGGGCCGTGTTCACCCAGATCGACCTGCGCCACAGGGAGCTGGAGCAGCTGGGACGCCAGCTGGGATACTACCGCGAGAGCTACGACTGGCTCATCCGATGGATCGAAGACGCCACAGCGCAGGAGAAGATCCAGGCCACGCCCATCACCGACACCAAAGTACTGAAGGAACAACTGGCCCAGGAGAAGGTAGAACATGTGTCCAATATGAGTCACCTGTGGATTATTAGTATTTAGTATGAATTATTATGACACTGGAACCCTTAATTTAACCTTTTTCCCGTTCTTGTTTTTAACAGAAACTTCTGGAGGAGATCGAGAGAACAAAGACAGAGTGGATGAGTGTCAGAAATACGCCAAAGCCTACATCGACTCCATCAAGGTGAGCGTTAAAGGCAGGAGTCGACAGAAAATTCCGCTGTTTTCCATCATCCACAGACTCATGGGGATGTTTTTCCACAGGATTATGAGCTTCAGCTGGTGGCCTACAAAGCACAGGTGGAGCCTCTGACTTCACCGCTGAAGAAAACCAAACTGGACTCTGCATCTGATAACATCATTCATGAGGTTTGTATCTGAGAAGAGTCTGAATATTTAAATACAACTGAAATCTAAACCTGGGATGTCAAACATACGGCCCGTGGGGCCAAAACTGGTCCATGGGATGAATTTAAGAAATGGAAAAATTGACACTGAAGATGTGAACAATGGACATGATGGTTTCCACACCAAACCTGGAATGAGACTGAGATTAAAACACATTTTTATATTATTTTACATTGATATTTAATAGAAAAAATCTGCATGTAACACAGTCAAAAGCACACAAAAATTATGCACTACTATTTTTTTTTTTTAATATCTTTTTATTCTCTCAAAGGTACATTTTGGGAATTCAACTAAATATTCAAGGCAGAGTGTTTCACAAAAATAACCACTGTTGTAAAATCACTTGTGATTTATTAGTGTTTAAATGTTCAGGTATTGTGTATGTAACACCAGTGGACACAATGGGTTTCCACACCAAACCTGGAATGAGACTGAGAGTGATGAAAAACCCACATGTGTGGATTAGAAAAACCACTAGGATTCACACATTGAACACAGTGTCTTTATTTAGAGTCTATAGAAGACCATTTACACACGTTTACACATCTAATGCACTGACACCTAGGGAGATTTAATGTCCACATTTGGGTCCTATTTTATATTTGATTAAATCGTCATTAATTATGGATGGATCAGAGTAACGAGGATTTTTTTTTTTTTTTTTGCATTTATCTGAGGTCATCATTAGGTCCATCCTAGGGGGAAATATGTCTACATTTACCTTTTATTATTGGGTCTAAAAAGATGGAAAAGTGACAGATACTAAAACAAACCCAGTTTCAGAGAAGCACCCATTTACAAACTATCCTTTCATAAAAAAAATTGAGCAAAACATGAACAAATATGAGCAACATGAAATGTTTTAATATAAATCAGTGTAATTATACCAATATTCTGTTTTTGTTTTTTTTTTTTGTATTTGTAGATCCACTGTGATCTGTAAATTGTAATGTATATACAGTATATATATATAATTCAAGTTTTTATTGGAGTTTTCACTTGGTACATGATAATCATACAATGTTGCTTAGTGTTAACAAACAGGGCTTTTATACGTAAATGAAAAGTATCAAAAATGCTACAAAGGAAGTTCTTAAAAGAAAAAAAAGATAAATAGATAAATAACTGAAATTAAATTAAAAAAAGTCAATTTACAGTATGAAACACTAGACACCTCTAGCATTCATACTGTAAATTGACTTTTTTCACTTTAAAACAGAGAGAAAAGTTCGTATTTGTCCTTATTTCTATATTATTCTTCTTATTCTTATTTTACTGGTTCAGTTTAGTTTACTTTAGATCATATTGAAGCTGAACTCAACCCCTGCTCTTTCATAAAATCGATGTCTTCAGTGTAAACGTTTCCATGACGACGGTTTGTTTCTTCCAGTACGTGACCTTGAGGACCCGTTACAGCGAACTGATGACGCTGACCAGTCAATACATCAAGTTCATCACAGACACACAGCGCCGCCTGGAGGACGAGGAGGTGCGTGACAACAGGCCCAGGGTCCCAAACAAACCTCTACCTAAACCTAAACCTAACAATAACAATAACCTGAAGCTAACGAAATAATCCAACCGACGAACACACACACACACACACATGGACCTGCCAATCACAACGCATGCATGCACGCACTGTTCTCTGTGTGAACTGAAACACACACACACCAAATATCAAATTAATGTACGGGTGACAACTGGTTCCTTTGCAATGCATGAAACATTGGCATGTTTTCTGTAGCGAATCCATCAGTTACAGATCGACATATCAGTATAAAACAGCATAAGGTATGACTTCTGGATGTGAGTGAATTCAATTAGAGGCATAAAAGTCACATAAATGAGTTCATATAGAAAAAAAGCTGACTCCGTACGGGTCTAAAAAACCTCTTTAACAGTATCATTCGTATATTTACTGTTTCATCTCCATCTGTTGTGTGCCGTCGTACAACCAGGGGTTCTTTCTTTCACTTCTATTTTCCTTCTTGCCACTTTATTGCTCTATTCAGTTGGTTTTGTTAATTTTGCTGCTTATTTTCTTTTTATTTCTCATTTTAGTTATATTTTTTATCCTCACAATATTTATTATTTTGTAATTTTTGTTCATTTTCATTGATCACTTTGGCTGTTTTTGTTCATTTTGTTGATTATTTTATAATTTTTTTTGCAATTTTTTTCATATTTTTTCACATTATTTATTATTTTGTAGGGGTTTGTTGTTCACTTTATTCATTACTTTGTTTATTTTTGTTCATTTTGTTGTGAATTTCTTTTTATTTCTTCATTTAAGTTAATTTTTCTTCACATTATTTATTATTTTTTAATTTTCTTTATAATTTTTGTTCATTTTATTAATCACTTTGGCTGTTTTTGTTCATTTTGTTGATTATTTTATTATTTTTGCAATTTTTCCATATTTTTCACATTATTTATTGTTTTGTAGGGTTTGTGTTTTTTTTGTTTGTTTTTTTTTTTTCATTTTTGTTCATTGATCCAACTCCAACTCAACCAGTAGTGAATCAATGCCTATTAATACTAGTTTTTGTTCTTTTTCTTCACTTTTGTTCCATTTGTGGCTTATTTGTTAATTGTTATGTAATATTATGTTGATTTATTATTAATTTTTGTTCACTTTATTCATTACTTTGTTTATTTTTGTTCGTTTTGTTGCTTATTTTATTCAGCAGAAAACCTTTACAGTTCAGCCTATTTTACACAGTCTTCAAAACCTTCCGGTTTTTTTTTCCAAATTAACACCACGTTTAGGTCGAACTTCTTTTCTAACCCTTATGTTTTGTTTCCTTGCTTCTCTTAACTGCTTGCCAGTGCTTTGCCATGATGATGCTTCACTTGTTTGAACATTAAAGAGGTAAATTACTCAGTGTTTCAGGTTTTCCTACTGTTTTAACCTCCATCCCCTTCTGTCTCAGATGCTTTCCATGCCGTCTTTATTTTTTTATTCACTTTTTATTCCCATCATAGTTTTGCGTTTCCTCCCATTCGCTGTTCCTCTTATTAACATTCGAATCCACTCATTTCTGCTTTAACTTCCTGAAATTATACAATATAAAAGCTGCTAAACCTCTTATCTTTATCTTATCTTAGTCTTTCCTTTCTTTTCCATCTTGTGGCAAATAGTGATTTAAAGAACCCCCAGTGCATGGGATGGGTTTTCTAAGTGAATGGTGTGAATAATCCTCTTAACAAACATGTAATTCTGATTTGGAATAAAACTGTGTGTTGACTTTACATATTTGAAAGTAATATTCGTCCTGCCACTTAAATTGAAATTACTGAGAAAAAAACAAACATTTAAACCTATTTTTGCAACAGTGAATTACCTGTTATTTAATTAAAGCTTTATAAAAATTCAGAATTTTTAATTTATTTATTTATTTTATTGTTTTTTTTTTTTATCGATGCAGTTTTAGAACATTAGTTCAGTTTCGGCTACAGTTGCATGCCATATGATTTTCTTGCTGTGTTGTGAAGTGATTTTGTTTCCATACATTAATTGATACACCGCCGTCATCCATCTTCTCTTGAATTGTTTTTGACATTAATGATTGCATCGTGACTTTAACATCACTTTAATGAATGTGCATCTAATTTGCATCTAGTTATTGACCTTTGACCTGATCTTTGAGCTAACTTTTAACATTAACCATTGCGAGGGTAATACCATACATTAAGTCGCTCTTAGTCCAGTGCGATTAAGCTGTGATTACTGCAGTAATTACAACTGTTCCACTTGGTTTTGAGCCAATTAATGTAAAGTGTTACCTTTTAACATGTCATGCTTGATTATAATCCTTTCTTTATAATTTGCTTCCACTAATGCAGAAAGCTGCAGAGAAACTCAAAGCGGAAGAACAGAA
The DNA here is from genome assembly GCF_902148855.1 of Sphaeramia orbicularis. Taxonomy (NCBI): domain Eukaryota; kingdom Metazoa; phylum Chordata; class Actinopteri; order Kurtiformes; family Apogonidae; genus Sphaeramia; species Sphaeramia orbicularis. The sequence continues at coordinate 12,001,311 of NC_043972.1, forward strand.
AAAAATGGCCGAGATGCAGGCTGAGTTAGACAAACAGAAGCAGTTAGCTGAAGCTCATGCCAAGGCCATTGCCAAAGCTGAGAAAGAAGCTCAAGCGCTGAAGCTCAGAATGCAGGAGGAAGTAAGCAGGAGAGAAGTTGCCGCTGTAGATGTCAGAACGCAAAAGCAGAACGTCCAGTTTGGAGCTTCACGAGCTCAAAAAAACCTGTCAGAGCAGCAGATCAAGGACAAAAGTCAGCAGGTTGACGAAGCTCTGCAAAGCCGTGCCAAGATTGAGGAGGAAATCCGCCTCATCAGGATCAGCTCGAGGACGACAGTGAAACAGAAATCCACTGCAGAATCTGAACTCAAGCAACTCCGTGATAGAGCGGCTGAAGCTGAGAAGCTCAGAAAAGCTGCTCAGGAAGAGGCTGAGAAACTCCGCAAGCAGTGAACGAAGAAACTCAGAAGAAGCGCGTGGCAGAAGACGAACTCAAATGCAAATCTGAGGCGGAGAAGGAAGCCGCGAAGCAAAAGCAAAAGCTCTGGAGGACCTGGAGAGACTCGGATGCAGGCTGAAGAGGCTGAAAGACAAGTGAAGCAGGCTGAGGTCGAAAAGGAAAGACAAATAAAAGTGGCCCATGCAGCAGCTCAGAAAAGCGCTGCCGCAGAGTTGCAGAGCAAACACATGTCCTTCGTTGAAAGAACCTCGAAGCTGAGGCGTCGCTCAAACACGAGCACGCGCCGTTCTTCAGCTGCAACAGGAAGCAGCTCGCCTCAAGAAGCCACAGGAAGGTAGGCCGAACACGCCAAAGAAGAAGCAGAAAAAGAGCTGGAGAATGGAGCAAAACGCCATGAGGGCTCTACGTCTGAGGCTCCAGGCAGAAGAAGAAGCTCATCAGAAGACCTTAGCACAGGAGGACGCCGAGAAACAGAAGGAGGACGCTGACGCGAGGCTAAAACGCGAGCCAAAGCTGAAGAGTCGGCCCTGAGCAGAAGGAGATGGCCGAGAAAGAACTGGAGAGGCAGAGGAAGGTGGCTGAAAGCACCGCTCAGCAGAAACTCACCGCTGAACAGGAGCTGATTCGACTCAGGGCCGACTTTGACACGCAGAACAGCAGATCCCTTCTAGAAGATGAACTTTAACCGGCTGAAGAACGAAGTCATCGCCGCTGAACAACCAGAGGAAGCAGCTCGAAGATGAACTTGCCAAAGTGAGAAGTGAAATGGACATCCTGATTCAGCTGAAGTCCAAGGCAGAAAGGAGTCGATGTCAACACCAGAGAACGAGCAAAACAGCTTCTTGAAGACAAAGCCGCCAAGATGAGAGATCTGGCTGAGGAGGCAAGTAAACTCAGAGCCATTGCTGAAGAAGCCAAACACCAGAGACAAGTCGCCGAAGAAGAAGCAGCTCGACAGAGAGCAGAAGCTGAAAGGATTCTCAAGAAAAGCTGGCTGCGTATCAGTGCGCTACTCGCTTGAAAACAGAGGCTGAAATAGCGCTGAAGGGAGAAGGAGGCGGAAAATGAGAGACTGCGTCGACAAGCTGAAGACGAAGCCTACCAGAGGAAAGCTCTGGAAGATCAGGCCAATCAGCACAAACAGGAAATCGAAGAAAAGATCATCCTTCTCAAAAAAATCCTCCGAAGCTGAATGGAGAGACAAAAGGCAATGGTGGATGACACGCTCAAACAGAGGAGAATTGTTGAGGAAGAAATCAGAATCCTTAAGCTCAACTTTGAAAAGGCGTCTTCTGGAAAACTGGATCTAGAGCTCGAGCTTAACAAACTGAAAAACATCGCAGAGGAAAACACAACAAAGCAAACTGAGAGCCGAGGAAGAGGCTGAAAGACTACGACAGCTCGCCCTGGAGGAAGAAAACCGACGAAGAGAAGCCGAGGAGAAGGTGAAGAAGATCGCTGCTGCAGAAGAAGAAGCCGCCAGGCAGCGAAAGGCAGCCGTGGAAGAACTTCAGCGCCTGAAAAAGAAAGCAGAAGAAGCCAGAAAACAGAAAGATGAAGCTGACAAAGAAGCTGAAAAAACAATTGTCGCAGCCCAGCAAGCAGCGCTGAAATGCAGTGCAGTCCGAAGAACAAGTTCAGAGTGTCCTTGCTCAACAGAAGGAGGATGGTCTCATTCAGAAGAAGCTGAAGGAGGAGTTCGAGAAGGCCAAATTACTTGCCAAAAAAGCAGAGGCTGCAAAGGAAAAGGCTGAGAGGGAGGCCGCTCTCCTCCGACAACAAGCTGAAGAAGCTGAAAGACAAAGAAGCAGCTGCCGAGAAAGAAGCTTGCGAACCAAGCCAAAGCCCAGGAGGACGCCGAGAAGTTGAGGAAGGACGCCGAGTTTGAAGCCGCAAAACGAGCACAAGCAGAAGCTGGAGCACTGAACAAAAGCAACAGGCCGACGCCGAAATGGCAAGCACAAAAAACTGGCCGAGCAAACGCTGAAACAGAAGTTCCAAGTGGAGCAAGAACTCACAAAGGTCAAACTTAAGCTCGATGAAACCGACAAACAGAAGTCTCTCCTGGACGACGAACTTCAGCGGCTGAAGGACGAGGTCGACGACGCAGTCAAACAAAGGGCGCAGGTGGAGGAGGAGCTGTTCAAGGTCAAAGTCCAAATGGAGGAGCTCGTCAAACTGAAACTCCGAATCGAGGAGGAGAACCAACGTCTCATTAAGAAGACAAGATAACCTCAGAAATTCCTCGCAGAAGAGGCCGCAAATATGAAAAGCTTGCAGAAGACCTGCTCGGCTTAGCGTGGAAGCACAAGAAGTCTGCTCGACTGAGACAAATCGCAGAGGATGAGTCCTCAATCGAGCAGCGAAGCGCGCGCAGAAAAAATGCTTAAGAGAAAATGCAGGCCATACAAGAGGCATCTAGACTCAAAGCTGAAGCTGAGATGCTTCAAGGCAGAAAGATTTGGCTCAAGAACAGGCTCAGAAGCTGCTGGAGGACAAACAACTGATGCCGCAGCGTCTGGAGGAAACCGAGGAATACCAGAAATCACTGAAGCTGAGAGAAGCGAAGACCACTGGAAATCATCGCTGAAGCCGAAAAACCTCAAACTCCAGGTTTCTCAGCTCAGTGAAGCTCAAGGCCAAAGCTGAAGAAGAGCTAAAAAGTTCAAGAAACAGGCCGACACGATCGATGCCCGCCTGCACGAAACCGAAAATAGCCACCAAAGAAAAATTACAGTCGTGGAAAAAATGGAAGTTGAAAGATTAACACGAGCAAAGAAGCTGATGATTACGCAAAGCTATCGCAGACCTAGAGAACGAGAAGGCTAGACTGAAAAGGACGCTGAAGAACTTCAAATAAGTCTAAAGAGGTATTGTGTCAAAAATGGCATAACAGAGCAGCTTATGTCATTGTAACACTTTCTGAGAACTAACTTCTTCTTCTTAAAATGACCTCTACCCTTTTCCTCACTAATCATGAACCATTATTTAATTTCAATATTATTTCCATGTTTTACCCACTGCAACTGTGCTCATGCATATCGCATCCTGAATGTTTCTTCATATCCTGGAATGTTTTTCCCTCATTTTTTTAGACCCTGCTCCATATTTCTTTCAGTTTCAGATGAGTCATAACCCAATTTAAGGATCCGTGGTTGAGTTGACTGTATCATAGCGATTATAATGTTCTGGTACACAAGGATTAAAATGATAAGAATATGCTGAGATTACAGTAGTTTGGTATTTGTGTCTGGAAACCCCAGCTCTAACCCATATTAAAACAGTTGTGAAAGACGATACAAAAACCTCTTATATTACTCTAATATACATCCAAAAATGTCCAATATGTCGACGAAACCCTTGAGTCCATCATATACCCATACCAACTTTATTTACAAAGCCTTTAAGAACTTTACATCTAACCAAAGTGCTGTACACGAATCATAAACAAGGGAATAAATAAGTAAAAAAATAAGTAAAAAACAGAATTAATGACATTCTTGGGTTCAAAACATTCTATACATGAAATCACACAGCTCAACAAACCAGCTGTATTTGTATCATGGATTTAATATTATTCATGGACAAGTCGTGAGGTAAATCAAATTCCTTAAATCTATAATACGTCACATTTCCACAATAAAAAATAATAACTAGGCTTATGTTTTGTTCTTTCTAGACTTACTTACGTTATATCAAGTATTTCCAGCTCCATTTAAGTTCAGACAAATCCATAACATTTGGTCATTACATGCGTCTAGATACTAAAAATTAAGCATCATGTGAATAACTGTCCTGAAATAATGTCCAGGGTCTTCTTGGACCTCAGCTGTAGAAGGTAACTGGTGTTCAGATTGTTTTATAGTCAGTCATATTTTAGTATGAAGCCAAAACTGACTCCACTTTGTGCTGTTAAAGTTAAATTCAGTGCTCCAGTGTTTTAGTCAAAGGGGGCTTGGACCTCCACTCCAAAGTGAAGCCAAGTATCTTAGAGTGTAATACCACTAATGGCCACTAGAGGCTGGTTTCCAGAAAGCCCTAGATGAGTTGATTTTAGCCTCAGAAAAATAAATTCCATCATCCTCTACAACTAAATTATATCTGCTGTTAGACTTATCTGCTGTTAGACTTACATGGGTAATATAAACACTCATAAAAATATAAACACATGAATGGATGCATAGAATGTCAGTGTACTGTTAGCTACGTTTTATGAGATTTTAACTAGTGATAAAAATGGTGTTGTATTGTTTCTAGTTGATTAATATCAGACATTAAAGGCTAGGGTAGGAGATCCTGGAAAAAACGGTTTGAGCAAGCTGCATTTTAAAAATACATAATTCAAAGTCCAAACCACTTTCAGCCACGCCTCCAGAGTACCGGAACTCTCAATGCACAAACAATTTACCCACCCCCCCACCCCCATCTGTGGACCCATAGTATCTCTGAATTCAGGTCTGCAGATGCACCTGTTCATCAGAATATTAGATTAGAAGTTGGACTTTACACTTTCTTTGATACATGTTCTAACTACTCTCATGCTAGTAAGAACAGCTAATGTTAGGCTAGCAGCCCACTAAAGTTAGCTTTGAACGCTGTAAGCTGTGCATTTCACTATTATGTTTGTCGACAGAACAGCCCCAATTCATACTTATCTGGCTAACGTTACATTCCCTACTGATTTAAGTTAGTGACAAAATAGTGTGCCAGCAAACTTTCCATGCTAAGAAAGCTAATATAGCTAGCCAAGCTCTGGCTCCGTTTCCTGTACAAGTGCTTCCAAGCCTCTGAGAACATGCGATTTGTTCATGGAGATTAGTACGAGATTGGACAGATGGCAGTAGAGTTTGATAGACATATCACCATTTAATCATTTCAATAGTCGGTAAAAGGATTGGATGGTGTTTTTTCAGTCCTGTCCATTCCACAGGTACCTAAATTGTTTTGTTTTGTATTAGAGCATTTAATTAATTGGTTGTAATTGGGGTGTGAAGGGGATTTTAAGCAATATAGTAAAAAATGCTCCAGGAAATAATCTCCTACTCTACTTTTAAAGCGGCATGGACTTTCATCACAAATTTTATCTTCAAATGTGTCACACCCCAGTCATATCGTAATTATTAGCACAGGAAGACTAATGGAGTAGAGATAATTAGATATGACTGGGCTGGACACATTGGAAGGATAAAATTATGATGAAAGTCACACGCTGCTTTAATCATTGGAACACATTAAATGACTAAATATTTTAAAGTTTACACCTAATAGCTCCATTCATCACTTCAGCTTCACTTGTTCTAAAAACTTTACCAGCCTAGATGCAGTTGCTCATGTAGGATTGGACCAGTAGCTGTTTAGGGCGGGGCTTAGCAAGGTATGTCACAGAAAGACTTACGGAGTTATCGAATTAATGTCGCTAGTGAGTTTATTTCAGTCAGTTTGCAATACTTCAGTATCTGTACCACATTAACGTGTTCAGTTTTAGGTCCACGGTAAACCACGGTAACCAGCAGAGTTTGTGTAATATGATGTTTTGCGGCTGCTGAAGAATTACCTCTATTTTAGAGTTACATTAGTGTGTAAAAACTGGATTTATTTTTTCTAAAACTCTAATGGGACAGATTGGACCAGCACTGTCTCAGTAATGAATGAAAACACTGCAGCTGTAATGGATCATAAAAAAAAATAAAAATAAAAATAAAAAATTCACTCAATGTAGATGTTGTTGAAATATTGTAATAATGTTCATTTAAATCAGATACAACACAGGTGTCAAACATGCGGCCCAGGGGCCAAATCCAGCCCACCAAAGGGTCCATCCAGCCCGCAGGATGAATTTGTGAAATGCAAAAATTACAACTGACGATATTAACAATCAGTGGTGTCAACTCATTTTGATTCAGGTCCATAGAAGACATATACAGTCCATTACATTTCAGTGGGTCAGACCAGTAAAATATTGTCATAAAAACCTAAATTACATGAAAATACTTACATTACCAAACTATACTTTTACAAAAACGTGAATAACCTGAACAAATATGAACAATGGAAATGTCTTAAGAAAAGTAAATTCAATTTACCAATATTCAGCCTGTTACTAATGTTTTGTGAGATTGTAATGCACATGTGTAAACGATAAACTGATAAACCAAGGCAGAATATTATTAAACTTAAATTTTTTTTTCTTAAGACAATTTAAATTGTTCATGTTATTCAGATTTTAAGGAAACTTTGTAGATGTAAACCTGATCATAATAGAATTTTACTTTTTACTGTTATTATTTTATTGGTCCGGCCCACTTGAGATCAAATTGGGCTGAATGTGGAACTGAACTCAAATGAGTTTGACACCCCTGAGATACAACAGCAAAAAGCCATCTCACACAACAATTCAAACTCGTGGTTCTAACTCATAAAGTCATTATTTGATCTTCTGAACAGATTATCCAGCCGGGTCTCATTTCTTGCAGTTGGACCTCTATAAATGTTCCTTGTTTAAGTTATTCTTTAAGTTATTACTCCAAGTATGTTCGCCTGTCAATCAGACTTTCAAAACTTCAGTTTAGGGAATTCAATTTATCTCTCAAATTACAGAAACTCAAATATCGAAAATTTTATAAATTACACTAAAAAGGCCATGAATTGACTTTCAGTTTCCCATTTACCCCGTCATGCTCACACATGACCCCTGACTTCTGCAGCTTTCTCCTTGTCCAAATATGGTCTCTTCAGCACATCTTGAAGGCCAAATTAGAAGCTCGTGGCTTTAAAATGAAGCTCATACACAAACAGGTGCATAACTGTCAATGGATCTAAAGAATCGTACTAAAGCTTTTTAAATGACCCCATACAAAAAAAAACTGTGGGAAATAACATGAATATATTATTGAATTTATCTAATTATGTTGTAGAAATACACATTATATTTAACTGGGCAGGAACATTATTGGACACCAAGGGTTTATCTACCTTTGTTTCGTTAACTTCACTGCCGGTCAGTATCAGAGACCTTCATTGTACTTTAATGGACGTCAGTTTTTTAGTTTAGGAAATGTGATACGTGGCTAATGTGACTAAAAGTATAATATTTTACTTCTACTTCATCAGATTTTCATCAGCGATGGTGATGATCATTACAAATCCCATGATCCGACATCTCTTAACGACTACTATGTATTTTATTGTGTTGAATGACTGACCCCCATGATGTAAACTACATAGAGTGCATCTAAATCTCAATGCAATGTTTTAGCATCAGTATTAGGGATTTACTACAGGTTGTAATTATTATTAGTTAATTTATCAAGAAAAATAAGTTCCTTATACATACCCTTGTTTTGCTCTGTGCAAAACTAGACATTATTATTGAATAAATAAGTAGATAAAGCTGACTAGACAATGTTGGCATAAAAATAAACTATTATCACTCTAATAAACACAGTGGACGAGTAAAGAAAATAGTGCAAATATAAACAATATTCTTCTAACTACATAGAAACAGACACATAATTCATCAAAGGGTTTTCGTCATATGCATAAGCATAGTGCAATGTATAAATGATGTTGTTACAGTTAAACCAAACAGAAAACACATCAATACATCATTATGAGACAATGAAGTTACTAATTTGATTTTTCTCTTTTTTTCTGTCAGATGGCTGATGCACAGCAGAAACAAATAGAGCATGAAAAGACATGCTCCAGCAGACAATTCCTGACAGAGAAGGAGATGCTTGTTAAAGAAGGAGAAGCTCATTGAAGATGAGAAAAGAAGCTGGAGAGTCAGTTCGAAGAGGAGGTCAAAAAGGCTAAAGCCCTGAAAGATGAACAAGAGCGTCAGAGGCAGCAAATGGAGGCGGAGAAGAAGAAACTCCAGGCTACGATGGGACGCAGCCCTCAACAAGCAGAAAGAGGCCGAACAGGAGATGCTCAACAAGCAGAAGGAAATGCAGGAGCTGGAGAGGAAGAGGTTAGAGCAGGAGAGAGTTCTAGCAGAAGAGAATCAGAAACTCCGGAGAAACTGCAACAGCTTAGGAAGCTAAGAAAGAACAGCCTGAGATCATCCACGTAACCACAGTTCACACCACCCAGAAGGTCCTCCAACGGTCAAGTATAGATTCAGTCGATGGATGGAAAAGAAACCGGATCCATGGCCTTTGAAGGCATCAGAGAACAGGTTCCTGCAACCAGACTTCATGACCTCGGTCTTTTGCCCAAAAAGGACTTCGACAAGCTAAAAAATGGTCAAACCACTGTGCAAGAGCTTGGGGAGACTGAGAAGCTGAAGAAAATTCTCAAAGGAAAGAACGCCATTGCTGGTATTTTGAGCCCATCTAATCAAAAAATGTCAATCTATGAAGCATCAAAACAGAAGAAGATCACACCAGGCACAGCAATGATCCTGCTCGAAGCCCAGGCAGCCACTGGTTACATTTTGGATCCCATCAAGAACCAGAAACTGTCTGTGAATGAGGCCGTCAAAGAAGGCGTGATCGGCCCTGAGCTGCACAACAAATGCTTTCAGCTGAGAGGGGCGGTCACTGGCTACAAAGATCCATACACTGGAGGCAAGATATCAGTGTTTGAAGGTATGAAGAAGGGTCTGATTGAACACGATCAAGCCATCCGAATCCTTGAGGCTCAGCTTGCAACTGGTGGCATCGTTGATCCCATCAACAGCCACCGGGTCCCCAATGAAACCGCCTTCAAACAGGGACAGTACGATGCAGAGATGAGCAAAATCATAGAGAAGCCCACAGATGACACTAAGGGATATTTCGACCCGAGCACTCAGGAACCTTTGGACATACTCTGAACTAATGTCAAGATGCAAAACTGACCCTGAACACCGGCCTCCTACTCCTGCCAATCACAGATAAAGCTGCTCAGTGTTCAAGCATTTACACAGAAGAAGAGACCAAAGATGTCTTCAGCAAAACAACTGTGTCTGTACCATTTGGAAGGTTCAAGGGGAAGACTGTAACAATCTGGGAAATAATCAACTCTGAGTACTTTACTGAAGATCAGAAGAAAGATCTCCTTCGCCAGTACAAAACCGGCAAAATTACTATTGAAAAAATTATTAAGATTGTGATTACTGTTGCAGAGGAGAAAGAGAAGAAGAATGAAATCACCTTTGAAGGTCTGAGAGCACCAGTCCCAGCTACTGATCTCCTGGAATCCAGGTCATTGATAAAGACCTTTACAACAAACTGCACAAGGGCAATAAGACAGTCAAAGAGGTGCAGAGATGGAGCCGGTCCACAAAGCACTGAAGGGCTCCAACAACATTGCAGGAGTTTTAATCGAGTCGTCCAAAGAGCCAATGTCATTCTATCAAGCCATGAAGAAGGATATGATGAGGCCAGGGACCTGCTTTGAATATGCTTGAAGCCCAAGCAGGAACAGGTTATGTTGTCGACCCCATTAACAATAAGAAGTACACTGTCGATGAAGCCGTCAAGCAGGCATTGTCGGTCCGGAGCTGCATGAAAAACTTCTGTCTGCAGAGAGAGCTGTGACTGGTTACAGAGATCCTTACACTGGAAAGACTGTATCTCTGTTCCAGGCAATGAAGAAGATCTAATACCAAAAGAACAAGGAATTCGACTGCTTGATGCTCAGCTGGCCACTGGTGGCATCATGATCCAGTAAAGAGTCACCGTGTTCCTCATGATGTGGCCTGCAAGAGAAATTACTTTGATGATGAAATGAAGCAGCTCTTAAACAATCCCACCGATGAAACTAAATGCTTCTTCGACCCTAACATGAAAGAAAATGTCACCTATGGCCCAGCTCCTCCCCAGATGTATAACTGATGACAAAACTGGCCTTCAGCTTCTGCCTCTTTCTGACGAAGCGATCAATGCTAAAGAAGAGCCAGCATTCACTGAGGCCCAGACAAAAGAGGCCATGACTCAGGCAACAGTGGAACTCAACTCTGGACCATTTAAGGGCAGGAAGATGACAATCTGGGAGATAATTAATTCCGAATATCTCACTGAAGCACAAAGGCAGGATCTCCTCAGACAGTTTATGTCTGGAAAGATCACAATTGAAAAGATAATCAAAATTGTCATTACAGTCGTTGATGAGAAGGAGGCCAAGAAGCAGGAACAGTCCAGCTTTAAGGGACTCAGAGCTCCTGTTCCAGCAAGTTCTCTTCATGACTCTAAAATCATTGACAAATCAACCTTTGACCTCCTGCAACAATGCAAAGTGACACCTAAACAAGTCAGTGAGAATCCCAGCATCAGTAAATACCTACAGGGCTCTGACAGCATCGCAGGCATTTACCTTGAGCCAACAAAAGAGAATATGAGCATTTATCAGGCAATGAAGAAGAAGCTCCTCAGACACAACACGGGTCTTGCACTCCTTGAGGCTCAGGCTGCCACTGGGTTCATTGTAGATCCAGTGAAGAACCAGTGCCTGTCAGTAGACGAAGCAGTGAAATCTGGACTTGTTGGCCCTGAACTCCATGAAAAACTCCTCTCTGCAGAAAAGGCTGTCACTGGATATAAAGATCCATTCACTGGCAGCAAAATCTCCCTTTTTGAAGCGATGCAGAAAGATCTGATTTTGAAGGAGCAAGCCTTGCCAATGCTAGAGGCACAGATGGTCAGTGGAGGAATCATTGACCCTGTGAACAGCCACCGTGTCCCAACTGATGTTGCATATCAGAAGAATATTTTCAGCAAAGAAACTGCCACTGCTCTGTCTGAACCATCTGATGATAACAAGGTGTTCTCAGACCCTGAATCTGATGAGAACGTGACCTACAGACAGCTGAAACAAAGGTGCCAAAGAGATCCTCAAACCGGCCTGTACATGCTGCCACTGTCCAAACCCCAGGCTCCAACAATTGTGGAGAAGACATACCTCTACACTGAAGAACAAACCCAGAGGTGAACTGGCCAACACCCAGATTGACATTCCATTGAGGGTCTTGCTGATAAATCAATGAACCTCTGGGATATAATGAACTCCAATTTGCTTCCAGAGCGGGAGAGGCAGAAGCTCCTGGATGAATACCGCTCTGGAAACATCACCAAAGAGCGTATGATAATCATTATCATCGAGATCATGGAACAGAGAGAGATCATCAGAAATGAGAATCCAATGTCATATCAGACAATTCGCAGGAGGATAACCATCGAGGAGCTGTACAATGCCCGCATCATTGACCTGGAGACGTACAACCTCCTTAAACAAGGGAAGAGGGACATCCGAGACATAATGGAGATGACCAGTGTGAAACAGTATCTCTACGGTACAGGCTGCGTAGCTGGAATCACAACTGACTCCACCTCCAAGATGAGCATTTACCAAGCAATGAAGCGAGATTTCATTAAACCTGAACTTGCCCTCAGCCTCCTGGAAGCACAAGCTGCTACAGGATTCATCATTGATCCTGTTAAGAATGAGTCACTCACTGTTGATGAAGCTGTCCGTAAGGGTGTGGTTGGTCCTGAGATCCATGATAAACTCCTGTCAGCTGAAAGAGCCGTTACAGGATACAAAGATCCATACAGTGGCAAAGTCATCTCTCTTTTCCAGGCCATGAAAAAGGATCTGGTTCCAGAGGATTATGCCCTTAAAATGTTGGAGGCACAAACTGCCACTGGAGGTATTATCGACCCTGAATTCCAGTTCCATCTTCCAGCAGATGTTGCAATGCAAAGAGGTTACATCAATAAGGAAACCAATGAGAGACTGAGCGATGATGTTAAAGGATTTGTTGATCCCGTCACTGAAGAGAAGCTGTCATATGCTCAGTTACTAAAAGAGATGCAAGTTCGAGGGTGGGTTACGCCTCCTTTCTCTGGGAGACAAGAGGCTGATGTTCAAGGGTCTGAGGAAGCAGATTACCATGGAAGAGCTGATCCGCTCCCAAATCATTGACCAGCAGACTGTCACCGAACTGAATGAAGGTCTGTTGTCAGTAGAGGAGGTTAGCACTAGCTGTCCAGGGTACCTTGAAGGTACAAGCTGTATTGCTGGTGTCTTTTTAGAGTCTTCAAAAGAACGTCGTCAATTTACCAGGCCATGAAGAAGAACATGATCAGGCCGGGCACAGCATTTGAACGCCTGGAGGCTCAAGCAGCCACGGGTTATGTCATCGATCCGATCAAAAACCTCAAACTGACTGTCAACGAAGCAGTGAGGATGGAATCGTTGGCCCAGAATTCAAAGACAAGCTTCTGTCTGCTGAGCGAGCAGTGACAGGTTACAGAGATCCTTACTCAGGAAAGACCATCTCCCTGTTTCCAAGCCATGAAGAAAGGGCTCATTCTGAAAGATCATGGCATCCGTCTGCTGGAAGCCAAGATCGCCACAGGAGGTATCATCGATCCAGAGGAAAGTCACCGTCTGCCAGTTGAAGTCGCCTACAAACGTGGCTTCTTTGATGAGGAAATGAATGAGATCCTGACTGACCCATCTGATGACACTAAAGGGTTCTTTGATCCCAACACTGAGGAGAACCTGACATACCTCCAGCTCATGGAGAGATGCATCACTGACCCTGACACTGGCCTGGTCCTGCTGCTACTGAAAGAGAAAAAAGCGCGAAAGAAAGACATCGTCTAAATCTTCTGTTCGCAAACGCAGAGTTGTCAATCGTAGACCCAGAGACAGGAAAGGAAATGACTGTGTACGAGGCCTACAGGAAGGGACTCATTGACCACCAGACCTACCTGGAACTGGCTGAGCAGGAGTGTGAATGGGAGGAAATCACCATGACCTCCTCTGACGTACTGTCAAATCTGTAATCATCGACAGAAGGTCAGGGACGGCAGTAGGACGTCGACGACGCTCTCTCACGTGGCCTCATCGACCAGAATGCTCTGGATACGTACAGATCTGGAAACCTGTCCATCACTGAATTCGCTGACATGCTATCTGGAAACATGGGAGGCTTCCGTTCCCGATCATCCTCCTTTGGTTCCACCACTGGTTCCACCTCCTCCTATCCCATGAGCCCCATCCCATCCATCAAACCTCCTGCAGTCATATGGAACGACCCGTCAGAGGTGACCTGCCCCATCGCTGGAATACTGGACATAGACACTCTGGAAAAGGTGTCAATCACCGAGGCCATGCACAGAAACCTGGTGGACAACATCACCGGACAAAGACTCCTGGAAGCCCAAGCCTGCACCGTTGGAATAATTGACCCCTCAAGCGGGGAGAGATTCTCAGTCGCTGAAGCAACAGAAAAGGGTCCTCGTGGATAAAATCATGGTTTATCGTTTGAACCTGGCTCAGAAAGCTTACAATGGATTTGAAGACCCCAGAACTAAAGTCAAAATGTCTGCATCCCAGGCTCTGAAGAAGGGTTGGCTGTATTATGAAGCAGGCCAGCGCTTCCTTGAGGTCCAGTATCTGACCGGTGACTCATCGAACCTGACATCGAGGGTCGAGTAACACTAGATGAATCCATCAGGAAGGGCACGATCGACGCCCGAACAGCCCAGAAACTTAGGGATGTCAGCGCTTACTCCAAATATCTAACATGTCCAAAAACCAAGCTCAAAATCTCCTTCAAAGACGCCATGGACAGAAGCATGATCGAGGAAGGATCCAGCCTCAGGCTCCTGGAGGCGTCGTCACAGTCCAGCAAAGGCCTGTACAGGCCCCTCAATGTCAGCGGGTCCGGGTCAGCCTACGGTTCCCGGAGCGGGTCCAGGACCGGATCCAGATCAGGTTCGAGGAGGGGCAGCTTCGACGCCGGCACCGGCTTCAGCATGAACTTCTCCTCGTCCTCCTTCACCTCATCTTCAACCAGCTACAGCCGTCGATTCTGATCAGACCTTTTTCTGTCTTTAACATGATGAAAAAACAAACAAACAAAAAAAAAACAGCCCAAATATTAAACGTTAAACCCAACATTTACTAATGCACTTTACAGCTGCATTTCTAACAGGAAACAGAGTTACAGTAACTAAAACCGTATAATTTATTTATTCTACCCAGCATGTGTCACAGTAGAAAAGACATAGAATATTGCATTTTTCATATTTATCAGATGTCGAAACATGTGCCTCATAAATTGAGACAAAACCAAGAATTTGCTATTCTTTTATAAGAGAAAAAGCATGAATTTTCTGCAGTTTTATAAGTAATAGTTTCCATTTTACACCTGTTAAAGAGTTCTGAAACTAATATATACTATATATAAAATGTCCAAGAAATTGTAGTATTCCTCTCCTCCTTTACAATATCAGTTCTATTTTTTATCTTTTTGGACATAACTACTTGAGATACTGTACATCAACATAGTTTTAATGTTTTAACAGATTTTCCGATACATAGATGCCTTCAACTCTCTGAATGTTTGTATAGATTCTGGACAGATTCTGTCGATGCTGATGTTAGATGTTTCCTGGATAAACGACAAAATGAGACACTAAGGATTAAAAAAAAACACTGAAACAAGAATTAAAATGGAACCTAGTTTTCTGTATTTCATGATGTGCCTGTTTATATTCAGTGGACTTTTGCATCTTTTGGTTTGGTTACACCGTCGGTTCACACACTCCCGACTTTCACCTTCAACCAAGTGTTCCTGATAAAACCCAAGATGGGTGTCGGAGTCCAGCTGCTCCGTTACAGACCTGCCTCCTGTTATTTTAGTTCTTGTAATGTTCAAAGGTTTTCTTTTTGTTTTATTTAACCCTTGAAACTGTTTGTGTCATATTTGCTACACCAGGTTCTGAGACTTTTATTTTATCAACAAGATCAATACTTCTTTAAAAACTTGTTGTATGTGACCTGGATATGTGTTTCTGCCCCCTGGTGGATTATCAACCCACTGCAGCTGTTGGAAAGGCTTTTTTTTTTTTCCTTTTCAGTGTGGCCGCGAACATTAAATCATCCAACATACATTTAATTTCCAAAGTTACAAGAAGAGCATTTATATTGTTATTGGGTTGTAAAATATTTTAATTATGGTGCCATTCAAGGGAAATGAAAAGGCCCTAACAGGTTTTATGTTAAAAAAACACAACAAAACTACAAAAATGTTTTTTTTTTTTTGTTTGTTTTGTTTTTTTTAGCTGTCCTTTATGGAAGCAATTTCACAGGCAGCAGTATGACAGTGCATTTTTCTTTTTATCCCTCCGACCATCCCACCCTACCCGAAAGAAGACAATTTTTAATGTAATATCCAATTACATGTGATCAGTACAGAATAGATACAACAGTTGACTAATTAAGAAAAATAAGTAGCTAAAATAACACAGAAAGAAAAATAACAATAATAACAAAATTAAAAAAAAAACAGGAAAAAAAAGAAAGAAAAATATATATTTTCAAAATGTTACTGGTAAAATGTATTTTTGTATCCAAATTTAACATTGTGAGTAAAAACTGCCAAAAATGCCCAATGTATCAAATGTGATACGAAAAATATATCATAAACAAAATTATACAGTATTTTTTTATTAATTAAGATATTATTAAAAGGCCTAATAAACATTTCAATTCCTAAAACTTAGAATGTTGTGGCTAGTTTTGTGGGCCAGGTTTTTCAGGGTTAATCGTATTTTTGTTCCTTTTGTTTGTTTGTTTGTTTGGTTTTATTAACTAGCTAAAAGTAGTTAAAACTAGCTAAGATTAAATAGAAGGAGAAAAGATTTAAATAATAAAAAAATGTTTAAATAAAGGGAAAAAGAAAGAAAGAAAGGAAAAACAGAAAGATATATATTTTCAAAATGTTTGTGGTAAAAAAAAAATTTTTGTATCTAAATTTAACGTGAGCAAAAAGTTGCCAAAAACACCCAATGTAGCGAATGTGATATGAAATATATCATAAACAAAATGTACGGCTTTTGTTTTTTTTTTATTATTATTATGTTAAAAGGCCTAATAAACATTTCAGTTTCCAAAAATCTGAATGCTGTTAGTTTTAGTGGGTGAGGTTTTTCTGGGTTAATCGTATCTTTGTTTGTTTTATTATTATTATTATTATTATTATTATTATTAATAATAATAACAACAAGCTAAATATAATAGAAAGAAAAAATAAAAATATAAAAAAATGAAAAAAAGAAAGATATATTTTCAAAATGTTCGGGTAAAGTGTTTTTTTAATCTAAAATTTAACGTTTTGAGCTCAAAAGCACCAAAGATGCCCAATGTATGAATGTGATACGAAAAATATATCATAAACAAAATGATACAGCAATTTTTTATTATTATTATTATTATTATATTATTATTATTATTATATTATTATTAGTAATATTATTTAAAAGGCCTAATAAACATTTCATTCCTAAAAATTAGAATGTTGTGGTTAGTTTGAATGGGTCAGGTTTTTCAGGGTTACCGTATCTTTGTTGTTTCTTTGTGGCTGACTCCTCTTCTGGTCTAAACTCTGTACGTTCACTGACCATTGCTTCTTCTCGTTGTTTCCAGTCGTGCGCAGTCTTTCAGAATCCAGACGTTAAGGACAGACTCTGAAGCCACCGGCGCTCCCCACCCTCTGGACGTGGATGCGTTTGCGGGTCCTCGTCGTCCAAACGCAGTCCGCTCAGGTACGACCTTTGACCCGTTCATCCTCAGATCGCACATCCCGCTTCGTCCAGACTTATTTTGGCAGTTTTCGTTTCATTTCTTTCTTTCCGTCACTGCATTGTATGATTCTTTCCTTTTCATTCATAGTGGTTTTCTTTCATTTCTAGATCTGTCCTTTGTTCCGTTGCTCGTCATATTTGAGGAGATTCAGGCTGAGGCCGAGGCGCCATCTTGGGAAACATCTAGAAACACTTTACATCAATGTTTTCATACATTATTCACAGGATTTACTTCATTTATCTGATGTTCCAACTCCACCAAAGTCCTGGAGTCCACTGAGTATATTTGATGGTGTTTTTATTGTAAACGGATCCAAACCAAAGTGCTCATAAATAGACATATCTGATGCATCACCATCCTGCTTGAATGTATGTATTATATCGAATAAAACCATTTCATTAGACTTTTAACACATTTTACTTAATGAACCCAAACCCGCTTGAAGCTTTATGTTCTCCATTATGTCTGTTTTGCATCTCTAGTGTTTACTTCTGTAAATCTTTTTATTTTGTTCATGTTTTCATAATGTTTTTTTTTTTTTTTTTTTTATATATTCTGAATTTTGCTTTGCATGTTTTACTAACGTTCCGATTACAAGGATATTTGGGGAAAACAGTGTAAAATAAAGACAAGTGCCTTTGGAAAAATGTGCTGTTTAGCAGATTAGAAAAATATATGAAATCACAAACTAACTGGTTGGTTTTGCTTGAGGTTCAGATTGAGGTTTAAAGATACTGTATGGTGAGGTGGTTCTGTTTTTGTTCTGAACATAACACTATATTGTAAATAAATATACTCTGAAGAGAACCTGTTGTGTTTGATACGTGGAAACCAGTGGATGAACAACTGTTTTAGTGAAGTTGCAGAAGCACAAATCAAAAATAGAAGCTCTGATCAGGATTTAAATGACTGTTTTTAATCGTCCTGTGGTTAAAAAAAAAAAAAAACATTGTGGAAAGTTGACATTATTTATATATTATTATGTTATTATGTTGCTGGTCCAGTCCACTTCAGACCAAATTTGGCTGAATGTATAACCTGAAAAAAATGAGTTTAACACCCCTGTTACACTGGAAAAAAAAAAATCAAAATCTGACCAAGTGTATTTTTCTCATTTCTAGTCCAAATATCTCATCACACTTAAAATCAGACAGAATCACCTAAAGAGGAACTTTTCAGTGAGTTATAAGAACTGATTTATAGACAATAGATCTGGAAAATCTGATTTCAAGAAATCTTACCAAGAATATTTTCACTTGTTCTATTGGCAGATTTTTTTGCTTTAATTAAGCAAAAAAAAAAAATTAGCAGTTAATTGAATTAGCAGAAAAAAAAAATCTGTAATTAAGCAAATAAAAAAAAAAACTTGAATTAAGCAGAAAAAAAAACTTGAATTAAGCAAAAAACAAAACAAAACTGGAATTAAACAAATAAAAAAGCTGGAATTTAGCAAAAACAAAACAAAAAAAAAGTTAAATTAAGCAAAAAAAAAAATCTTAAATCAAGCAAAAAAAATCTTGAATTAAAACAATCTTGAATTAAGCAAAAAAAAAAAAAAATCTTAAATTAAGGAAAAAAATCTTGAATTAAGCAAAAAAAAAAAACTTGAATTATGCAAAAGAAAAAAAAATCTTGAGTTAAGCAAAAAAATCTTAAATTAAGCAAAAATAAATAAATAAATAAATAAATAAATCTTGAATTAAGCAAAAAAAAAAAAAAAATTGAATTATGCAACAAAAATCTGCCAGTGGAACAAGTGGAAATTGGTAACATTTGTTGAAATCACATTTTCCAGATCTATTGTCTATAAATCACTTCTTATATTTCTTATATTTATTCATTATTTCAGTGATTTTGTCTGATTTTAAGTGTGATGAGATATTTGGACAGGGTTTGGTTCCTAGTGGACAATAACACTAAAATGTCCACATGGGGCGGTGTCAGACTGCTCTGGACTTGAATCAATAGAAAATCAAAAGGTGAAGAAGGTGAAACCTGAGGCTGGAAAACCAAAGCCCTGCTGATGTTCTAACTCCAGAACAGACTGTGGTGGAAGCAGACTGGACCTGAGCTTCTACAGGTCAGTGTTTCTCACTTTAACTGTGGGTTATTGTAGGTTTTGTTCATTTATGATGCACTGGATTATTTCAGTTTTTCTAAAATGAACCACAGTGTAAAGCAGGGGGGTCAAACATGTGGTCCGTGGGCTAAAACCAGCCCACTAAAGGTTCCAATCCTGCCCATGGGATACATTTACAAAGTACAAACCTTAGACTGAAGATATTAACGTTCAAAGGTGTTCAACTGATTTTATTTCAGGGACCACATTCAGACTAAGTGTAACTTCAAGTGAAATAATATCCTATTTACCGATTGTATAATGACGCCAAATTTTCTTCTTGTTTAATTTGACAAAAATATGACGTTACGTCTGTAAATAATGACAACTTCAGATTTTTCTTTGTTTAGTGCAAAAAATAACATTACATTATGAAAATATTTACTCTAACAATAAAATTGTGAATAATCTAAACAAATACGAACAACCTGAAATGTGTAAAGAAATAAAGTGCAATTTTAATTATATTCTGCCTGTTTTTAAATGTTTTGTTCATTTACAGACCTGATCCATAATGCACACGTAGAAGTAAGTCCAGGCATAATAATGTTAAAATTGCACTATTTTCTTGACATATTACATTTTTTAAAACTTTATTCTCATCTTTTTTGTTTGGTATGACAAAGTATTAGGGCCACATAAGAGTATAAAACACTTGTTACTATGAGAATAAAGTTGTAAAATATCAAGATAAAACCTGTAGTTTTATGAGAATAAAGTCGGCTACAAAAAGAGTCATAATTTTACAAGAATGAAGTCATAGTTTTAAAATAACTCATAATTTAACAAAATAATGTCGAACTTTTATTAGATTAAAGTCGTCATATTTCGAAAATAAAGCCATAATTTTATGAGAATAGCGTCGTAGTTTAAAAACAGGCGGAAAACATATCATAATTGCAACTGGAACATTCTGTGAGGTTCTACTTTCATTTGGGGTTTATGCACAAAGGCCAAATACTGAGCCTATTAGCCCCGCCCACCAAACGCTGAGCCTGTTAGCCCCGCCTACCAAATACAGAGTCTATTAGCCCCGCCCACCATTAGCATTAGTCATCTGCTCCAACAGAAGTGAAAGCTGATGTTCCACTTGTTGTGTTGGCTGTAACTGGAAACTCTGTCATTAACAAGGGTTAAGGCTTATGCTTTATAAATTAGGACTTTTTATCGCACTATTGAGAATTTATTTTCAAAATATGCCGACTTTCATCTCATTAAAGTACGACATTATTTTCATTAAATTATGAGGTTTTTTTTAAAGTACGACTTCAGTCTCACAATATTTTGACTTTATTCTTGAAATATTATGACTTTAATAAAAGTATGACATTATTTTCATTAAATATTGAGTTGTTTTTTTTTTAACTATGGCTTTATTCTCATAATATTTTGGCTTTATTGCCAAAATATTACGACTTACGACATTATTTTTGTTAAATTATGAGTTTTTTTAAAAGTACAACTTTATTCTTATAATATTTTGGCTTTATTCCCGAAATATTACAACTTTAATAATAAAGTATGACATTGTTTTTGTTAAGTTATGAGTTTTTTTTTTTAAAGTACAACTTTATTCTCATAATATTTAGTCTTTATTCTTGAAATATTGCAATTTAATAAAAGTACGACATTATTTTCGTAAATTATGATTTTTTTTTTTTTTTTAAAGAATGACTATTCTCATAATATTTTGTCTTTATTCTTGAAATATTATGACTTTATTCTGGTAAAATTATGACTCTTTTTGTATTTGACTTTATTCTCATATAATTACAGGTTTTTTTTCTCAATATTTTATGACTTTATTCTCGTAGTGATTAGTGTTTTCATTTTCTTATGTGGCCCTAATACACTGTCGTAGTTTGGATATTTTGTAAATGTAATATTTTCATAATTTGATGTTATTTTTTTTGCATTAAAACACAGACACGTGTGCAGTTATCATTCTTTGGAGGCTTTTCTGTTATTATTTGATCGGTTCGACTCACTGGAGATCTCTTTTTTTTTTTTTTAACACATATCTTTATTAAGGTTTTAACACATTACATATATTTTCTGACATGAATTGATAATATTGTGTGTAGAGCTGAAACGATTAATCGATTAGGTGCTTGAAGCGAATGCAAAAATTCATGATTCAATTAATCGACTCGAACTGATTGAAGGGAAATATTCTTTTGCAGTTTTCCTGAATTGAAGCTTCTTTGTGCGCCACAATAAGCGTCCCTGTGAAACACAACAGTGGAACCGATGTTTAACAGCAGAGAAATGAAGGAAACAAAGCTTTGATTCAGGAGAATTGTGGTTGAATGATTTTGGTTTGGCTCACTTTGAGTCGATTAATCGGTTGCAGCTCTAATTGTGTGGGTCTTTCCTTGAACATAAATCCCCAACACTGGAGTTCATATTGGTCTGAATGTGGAACCTGAAAGAATGGGTTCGACTCCTGTGGTCAGAGGTTTCTGGGCCGAGTCCAACCAGTCCAATGAAAGCTAACTGTTGTGAAGGTTAGCGCCCCATGCTACATCCATCCATAATCTGCTCTGTTTGTCAACACCAGCCGCTGGGTTTGATGGAAGAGCCTGTCAACACCAGTAATACCTCCCAGAATTCCTCGCTCAGCTCCCTGGACTACTCTGAGCTCACGCTGTCGCTTCCAGCCATCCCACCATCAGAGCCCAGAGGCACAAAAGTGAGTGTTTCAGTCAACGGAGTGGGTTTATGAAGCTGCACATGTTTCCCATCACTGGTCTGGGATCAGTTTGTGTCAGATTCAGATTCTGTATTTGTCATTTAAACATTAGATGAACAGCAAAAACTAAATTGCATTGTATCTGTGTCAATAAAACACATGATAAAACACTGATAAACAGCAGAAACAGATATGTAAATATTCATAAACGGGTTTTTCCATGAAACTGGGTTTATTTTAGTATCTGTCACTTTTCCATCTTTTTAGACCCAATAATAAAAGGTAAATGTAGACATATTTACCCCCAGGATGGACCTAATGATGACCTCAGAGAAATGCAAAACAATTATCCCTTTGGTCTGAGCCATCCCATAATTAATGAATTTTTAATCAAATATTGGGTCCAAAAATAGGACCCAAATATGGACATTAAATCTCCTTAGATGTCAGTGCATTAGAAGTGTAAACATAAAGTAACATTATTTAATTAAACAGTGTTAAATAATAACAAATAAAATATAAACAAAAAAGAAAAACAAAAATATACCTCCACAATATCTGCATTTGAATAAATACCTAAAAATATCGATTCAGTAGTTTTTAATATCAATATAGTATCATGAAATTAAATATTGCAATATATTGCAGAACTGATGTTTTCTTACACCCCTACACAAGACATAAAAAAAAAAGAGTAGTGTGTAATGTTCGTGTCCTTTTGAACGTGTTACATGCAGATCTTTGTATTTAAAAAAAAATTAAAAATGTGCTTTATCTGAAAAATAGTTCCTCTTTTATCTCAGTAAGTATTTATTTTTTAAAATAGACCCAAAGTGTTTCCAAACCTGCTTCATAACAGTCGTCTACATCTGGTTTGAATTTTTAGCCCCATGTCCTGTTTTTAGGACCAGTTTCAGAGAAGAACCCATACATATATATATATATATACTGTATATAAAATGCACATACCAGGTCTGTGTTGCCTTTTATTTTATGTCGCTGTATTGAACTGAGTTTGGTACAAATATTGCTCATTGTCTCTGAGATCCATTTAGTAATTTGTATTTTTCTTAGTTGTTTGTTTGTTTGTGTTTCTTACAGGATAAAGGATCAGAGACACCTGGATCACATGACCTCAGATCAGGGTAAACTGAGACTCTTGGGATGTTTTTGTATCAAGAAAAAGAGGAAAATCTAAAGTTCAGAATCAGAACATCCAGAATCAGACTGTAACACAATGTAAATCTGATACAAGAGTTGGATTTTATAACCATTTACACACATTAACCCTTAAAGACCCAAACGTCCACCTTTAACCTAAACCATCTACTGATCTAAACTGTTTAATTCCTGTTGATCCAATAATCCTATCAATACATGGAAATAATTGGTGTAGATTACAGTTCTTAATCTTTTCATGGTCATCAGATATGACTCATTTGGACGTTCAGAGGCTCCGTAGTGACCATGGAAACACCGTCATCTTCTACAACATTGATTGAGATCAATGACGGTGGAGAAAATGAACAAAAATGAATTAACTAAAAACCCTACAAATTAAATAATATGAAAAAAATGGGCAAAGAAAATTTACTAAAACATTTTTTTAAAAAGTATAAGACAAGCAGCAAAAAAGAAGAGGCAAGTAATTCATAAAATGAACAGAACTTAATTGGAAAAAGCACAAAATAATTTGGAATATTAACAAAATAAGCCACAAACTGAACAAAATTGAAAAAAAAAAAAGAAATAAATAAAATGGGCAACAAAACATCATTTCTACAACATTGATTCACCAGTAAAACCCATGGAGTTGGATCAATAACAGTCGATAAAATGGGAAAAAATGAATATAAATGAATAAAAAAAAACCTACAAATGAAATAATATGGAAAAAATAAGCAAAGAAAATTGACTAAAATAAAGAAAAAAAGAAAAGAATAAGACAAGCAGCAAAAAGTGGCAAAGTGAACGGAAATTAATAAGAAATCAACAAAATAGTGTTTAATATTACAAAATAAGCCACAAACTGAACAAAATTGAAGAAAAAAGAATAAAATGGGCAACAACCCATGAAGGTTGATCAATGACAATAATATTCCTCAACTTTAATCAGAGCTTTAATGAACATCAACATGATCAGTGAATTAAATATAGGAAAATACATGATTTACACGGAAAAAAACATCAAATAAAGACAATAATCTTAAAATAAATGGTGGAAAAAGTCCTTTGGGAACTGTCCAAAAGTACCACTGGGTCTTTATGGGTTAAAAATTAACGACTTGTTTCCAATGTGTCAGAGTCATTAGATTCTGGGAAACGTCTGATTATTTGGGTCGAACATGCATAGAACCAGATTAAACAGGAGTCACAGAGTTCAGCCAACAGACGGTTCATGGTGACAGTTGGTGGATTGTGAAGTGGAACGTCTGAATTCAACCACACAAAAACACAAAACCACGGAGGAGGCATGAGTCGTAACGGAACACCGAGTAAAAGTGAGTGATCCATAGAAACAGGATGAGTCCAGTTCCAGTTCAGAGCAGAACATGGACTAATGAGACGCCCAGGAGGGTCCGGTTCTGTTGACTGGACAGGATCAGGAGGGTCCGGTTCTGTGTACTAAACAGGATCAGGAGGGTGCGGTTCTGTTGACTGGACAGGATCAGGAGGGTCCGGTTCTGTGTACTAAACAGGATCAGGAGGGTGCGGTTCTGTTGACTGGACAGGATCAGGAGGGTCCGGTTCTGTGTACTAAACAGGATCAGGAGGGTGCGGTTCTGTTGACTGGACAGGATCAGCTGTTTCTGCTCATGGGGAAAACCACCACTGGACCCTCTAATACGAGGGGGGGGTATCTGAACTGGACCGGATCAGTACAATAATAACATAATAACCTATAAATAAGGACAACCATGAATGTTATCTTTGTTTTAGTGAAAAAAAACAGAACATTAAACTATGAAAATATTTATATTTACAAACAATCCAAACAAAAAAACATGTAAATAACCTGAAAAAAAAAGACATTTCTGTAGATAAATTAGTGTAATTTTAATACTATTATGCCTCATCTTCATTTATTATCATTTATTCATGTACAGTATAGATCTACAAAGGCATCAAACCTGTAGTATCAGAATGTTGTTAAAACTGCACTTAATTTTCTTTGATATTTCAGGTTCATATTTGTTCAGGTTATTCACATTTTATTGTTAGAGGACAGTTTGTCAATAATATTTTCATAATTTAATGGGGGGGGGGGGGGGTTGTACTAAAATAAAGAGGAAAAAATTAGATTTTTTTTATTTGTATTTGTTTTCACAAGAAGACAATTTGGAGTCATTTTCTGTCAGCTATTATTTTAGATTAGATTAAATCAGATTACATTACATTAGACTATATTATTTTATATTATATTAGAATAGATTATTTTAGATTAGATTAGATTATTTTAGATTAGATTAGATTAGATTAGATTATTTTAGATTAGATTAGATTAGATTAGATTATTTTAGATTAGATTAGATTAGATTATTTTAGATTAGGTTATTTTAGATTAGATTAGATTAGATTATTTTAGATTAGATTAGGCTAGGTTAGGTTATTTTAGATTAGATTAGAATAGATTAGATTAGATTATTTTAGATTAGGTTATTTTAGATTAGATTAGGCTAGGTTAGGTTATTTTAGATTAGATTAGATTAGATTAGATTAGATTAGATTAGATTAGATTAGATTAGATTAGATTAGAGCACAAACACTGAATATTCACACGAGAAACCCCAGAAGAAAAAAAACCTTATTTATAAAAAAAACAGTAGTGAAAAAATTGCCATTGCACATTTGGAAAGTACCAGAAACAAGTGGTAAAGTAGTAGTAGTAGCAGTAATAATAATAATAATAATCATCATCATCATCATCATCATCATATGGTCATATGGTCCCAGAGAGGGTTCCCTTTAGATCCTAACTGGGCTCTATGTGACCCCTGAACGTGTTTCACCCCCTTAACCGTCAGTATCTTCAGTGTAATTTTTGTACTCTATAAATTCATCCTGCGGGCCACAGTGGAACCTTAGGCGGTCCGGTTCTGGCCCGCGGGCCGCATGTTTGACCCCCAAGGTCTAATATGGTCTGTTTGTGATCCAGGAAGGACATGGAGGAGCTGAGCCAATGGCAGAGGGAGTTCAGAGGTCAGATCCAAGCGCTGAGGGAGTGGCTGACAACCATGGAGATGAAGCTTCCTCCTGCTCCTCCTGCTCCTCCAGATCCTCCTCCTGCTGCTGCTGCTCCTCCTCCTCCTCTGGACCCCAGGGTCAGTGTTTCAAACCTGTCAGTCCACACTTTATTTCACCACAGCTTTATTTTTATGTATGTTTTGGTCAGTCATCATCCTCATGTCATGCACCGTCACACACAAACAGAATTAAAATAATCCTGAAGTTTTCCAAGACGATAAAAACGTGCAAAAATATGTCACTTTGCACCACAGACTTGTCAAAATCTGGATATACATGAAGAAGAATAGAAGAAAGTATAACAAAAAGAATATACGGATATGAAAGTGGTATAAGAGTATTACAATACAAGATAAAAGCAAGGGAATCAAAAACTATAAACACTGAAAAAGAATAAAACAGACTGAATAGAAGCTTTATTCAACATAATGTAGCTTTAAAATCCAGATATGCAGACATTAAAACGGTTGGTAAATAAAATACATCTTTATTAGTTCAACAATGAGGAAATGTCCAGTGTTAATGCAGCAAAAAAATAGAAAAATATTAACAGTTAAGAGTGACAAAAATAAAAATGGTAAGAAAAAAAGATGAGAGTAAGAGAATTAAGTCATAAAAATGTGAAAATCTGTGAGTTTTATCCATTTTATCCATAAAATGAACAAAAAGGAATAAAAAAAAAACCCTACAAAATAATAAACAAAGTGAAAAATTTTACATTAAGCAAAAAATTACCCAAAGTAAAAAAAAGAGAATCAAATAAGCAACAAAATGAACAAAAAGAGAAAAAGTAATAAGTAAAGTGAGCAAAAATGAATAATTAATAAACAAAATAATAAGTAACATGAACAAAATAAGCCACAAATGGAACAAAATTGAAGAAAAAATTTAAGAAAATGAACAAAAACAAGTATTAACAGGCATTGATTCACTAGTATAACCCATGGAGCTGAATCAATGAACAAAATGAATTAAAAAAAAAAAAACTACAAAATAATAAATAATGTGGAAAAAATATGGAAAAGAATGATGAAAAATAATAAAATAAGCAATAAAATGAACGAAAACAGCCAAAATGATCAATAAAATGTACAAAAATGATTAAAAAAAATTACAAACTGATAAATAATGTGAGAAAAAATAAGATAAAAAAATTACTAAAATGAAGAAATAAAAAGAAAATAAGAAAATGAACAAAACCAGCCAAATTGATCAATAAAATTAACAAAAATTAATAAGAAGTCAACAAAATAATAAGTAACATGAACAAAATAAGCCACAAATGGAAGAAAAATATGAAGAAAAAAAAAAAAAAGCAAAATACCATAAGTAGAAGCTGTATAGAACATATGGAATACAATAGGAGGAGGAGACTGATGCATGATGGGAGTAAATGAATAAAAAATTGGAGGTTAATTAAACTTAACACAGAATGACAGTGAAAACCCAGTAGAGTCCTGGTGGAGGTTGGACCTGGTACCGAGGTGGTCCTCATCCACTCAGGCAGGGGCTGTTCTTCAGGCCACAGGGGGACGGGGGGGGGGGGTGTGGGGGTTCCATTGTGGCCGGTCTGCTGAAGTGCTCACCACGGAGGCCCTCTGCACACATGAACGAACACAGTGAAAGGATGTTAGAATCAGATGGGAGGAAGAGGCAAGAGGGCAGAAAAAAGAAAAAAGAAAAGCCGGATCCGTATTTAGATCTGGAAACAGAGGTATTTACTGGAAACAACTGTAGACAGCGGAATTTACACAGAGATGGATCCGATTTAGACACACAAATAACAGTAAAGATGAATTATTTGATTTAATTTGATGAGTTTAACCTTTTAAAACCCAAACATCCACCAAAGACCATAAACCACAGGTGTCAAACATGTGGCCCGGGGGCCAAATCTGGCCCGCCAAAGGGTCTAATCTGGCCCTCGGGACGAATTTGTGAAATGCAAAAATTACACTAAAATATTAACAATCCTTTCAGTTCAGGTTCCACATTCAGACCAATTCAATCTCAAGTGGGCAGGACCAGTAAAATATAATCATAATAACATATAAATAATGACAACTTCAAATGTTTCTCTTTGTAAATGTAAATATTTTCATGTATTTACACTAAAACAAAGTATAATTTTGCAAAAAATGGGAATAACCTGACATGTCTTAAGAGAAGTAAGTACAATTTTAACAATACTGTGTCTGTTACTCAATGTTTTGTGTGTATTTGTAGATCCACTGTGATCTGTAGTTATAATGTACATGTGGAAATGATAAACTGAGGCAGAATATTGTTAAAATTAAACTTATTTTTTCAGTTTGTTCAAGTTATTCACATCTTTTGAAAGGATAGTTTGTAGATGTAAACCTTTTCATAACGTAAATTAACGATTTTCGCTCTAAAACATAGAGAAAAGTTTGGAGTTGTCATTATTTATAGGTTATTAAGTCATTATATTACTGGTCTGGCCCGCTTGAGATCAAATTGGGCTAAATATGGCCCCGAACCAAAATGAGTTTGACACCCCTGCCATAAACCATTGACTGATCTAAACTGTTTAATGCCTGTTGATCCACTAAAACTATCAATACATGTCAATAATTGGTGTAAAATACAACAAATATAAGCTGAAATTGAACTAAACTGTATAATATCTGAATAATTCGGGATTTACTTTGTTAGAAGGCTTGAAAACGTTAAAATCAGTGCCATATTTAAATTTTTTTTCATAACATGTCTTCATTTCACAAATATTAACCTTTCATTTAGCATCAGATATTCAGCAGTTAAAGAAATAAAATAAATGATCATCCACCTTAAACCTAAACCATCTACTGATCTAAACTGTTTAATCCCTGTTGATCCATTAATCCTATCAATACATGGAAATAAATGAGGTAAAGGAAATAAAACACATTTAAATACAATGACTGCAACTGTCTGATACAGTCTGATCGGTTCAAATATAGACGATAAAACAGTAAATGAGTAAATAAAGTACATGAATAAACAACAAATATAGGAAAAAATAAAACTAAACTGAATAACTTCCGGTTTTAATTTATCAGGAGGCTTAAAAACTTCAAAATCAGTGTCATATTTGCATTTGTTTGTTGTCATTTGTCTTGACTTTTTTAGTTTTTGATCCTTCTTTATTAATGTTAACTTATAAAAACATAAATATTCACCTTTAACCTAAACCATCTACTGATTTAAACTATTTAATACCTGTTGATGCACTAATCTTATCAATACATGTGAATAATTGGTGTAAAATACAGTTCTTCATCTTTCCATGGTCATCAGATATGACCATATTTGGACGTTCAGAGGCTCCATAGTTACCGTGGAAACACTGTCATCTTCTATAACATTGATTCACCAGTAAAACCCATGGAGTTGGATCAATGACAGTGGATGGAAATGAACAGAAGTAAATTAAAAACGTACAAAATAATAAATAATGTGGGAAAAATAAGCCCCCCCCCCCAAAAAAAAACTGAAATAAATTTTTTTTTAAAAATTTAAAAAAGAAAGAAAGAATAAATTAAGCAACAAAATCAACAAAAAAAGCCAAAATAATGAGTAAAATGAACAACAATGAATAATAAACAAACAATTCAAAAAGTAATATTAACATAAGCCACAAACTGAACAAAATTGAAGAGAAAAAGAAAAATGTACTAAAACAAGTATTGACAAGCACTGATTCACCAGTAAAACCCATGGAGTTGTGGATAAAAGTGATAAAATGAACAGAAATAGATTAAAAACCTGCAAAATAGTAAAACTGTGGAAAAAAAAAAAGTTGAAAATGGACTAAAATTAAGTAAGAAAGAATTAAAATAAGCAACAAAATTAACTAAAACAGCCCAAGTGATCACAAAAATGAATAAAAACCTGGAAAAAAGCAAATAATGTGGGGAAAAAAGCAAAGCAATTGCTAAACATTAAAAGAAATAATAGAATAAGCAACAAAATGAACAAAAAGAGCCAAAGTAATGAATAGAATGAACAAAAATTAATAATAAATTGACAAAATAATAAGTAATATTAACAAAATAAGCCACAAATGGAACAAAATTGAAAAAAAAGAAAATGAACGAAAACTAGTATTAACAAGCATTGATTCACCAATAAAACCCATGGAGTTGGATCAATGACAGTGGATAAAACTAACAAAATGAATAAAAAAACTACAAAATAATAAATAGTGTGGAAAAAATATAGGGAAAAAATACAAAAAAGAAAAAAAACAAAAATGATTTTTTAAAAATTACAAAATGATTAATAATGTGAGAAAAAATTAGCTAAAAAAACTGACTGAATGAAGAAATAAAAAGAAAATAAGCAACAAAACCAGCCAAATTTATCAATAAAATTATCAAAAATGAATAATAAATCAACAAAATAATATGTAACACAAACAGAATAAGGCAAAAACTGAACAAAAACAAATAAATTTCCATAAAAATAAGAGTTGGATCAATGACAGTGGACAGACACACTGGGTTTATGTTCAGTTATTGATGCATTTACTTCATTTTTTTCTGTTTCTGAGCTTTAATGAACATCTACATGATCAGTGAATAAATATAAAATACATGATTTACACTCAAAAAACATGAAATACAAAGGAAAATATTATAATAAATGGTGATAAATCATTAAAGAAAAGTTAGATATAGAAAATAATTCATTTGGGAACTGCTATAAAAGCAACACTAGGTCTTTATAGGTTAAATAACACAAAAATACACAGGTGTTTAAACGTATCTTATGTTAAATGTGTAAATATTTGCATTAATTCTTATATTAAATGTAAAATGTAATAATACAGCAGCAGCGTCCTGTAGGAAAACAGACATTCTATGCAAATAAAACCCTTAAATATACTCAGTGAAGATGTCAGGGGATAAATGGACAGGTTTAATGTTTAAGAAATGAGATGAAAGTTTATTGATCCAACAGGGAAATTAATTGATTGATGCAGCAACAGGAGAAAATACAAAAAAAACGTGGAAACAAAAACAAAGAATAAAACAAATAATATTAATAATAAAACTATGAGCTTTTGACATATTTACAAAAGAAAAAAAAATACTGAAAAATAATTTAAAAAAAAAAAAGAAAGAAAGAAAAAAATAAATAGATAAATAAATAAAAATAAGAATAATTAAAGAAATAAAATCCAAAAAATTAATAAAAATAAAATAAAATAAAAATGAAAAAAAATCACATGTGTCATTGGTTGATTTACAAAAGATGGAAAAAACAAACAATAAAACAAATAATATTAGTAATAAAACTCTGAGCTTTAGATATATTTACATAAGAAAAATAAATAAATAAATAAATAAAATAGTTAAAAATAAATAAAGTACATAAATAAATAAATAAAAATGAACTTTGAAAAATAAATAAAACAAAAATAAAATAAAAATAAATAATAAGTAAAATTTTAAGAAATAAAAAAAATACAAAAAAAAAAAAAATCCCATGTGTCATTGGTTGATTTATTGGTGTCTACGGTTCATTAAAGTGTGTTTGGGTCTTCTTTCGTGATCATTCAAACCTTTAATGGATCATGTTGTTAAAAAGAACCGAGACATGAAATCCGATTGGCTGTTGAACCCTGTGACCCCTGAAGGACCCGCCCACCAGCCACACTAACCAGTCCCCATGCGTGTTCTACATTTACTGACTCCACCTGACATCTGACATCCAGCGGTGTGTCTTGGGTGGGGGGGTGGAAGGTGTTGGTTTGGGCTTTAGGTCGACTCCCCCGGTGACATAAGGGGGCGTGGCCTCATCTCCACTGTCCAACCACAGAGCTTTGTCATGGAAATGCTGCTCGTCTGCTTGTGGTCTGGGCCACAGGGACTCGTTAAGTTCCAGGCTGAATGAGGACATCTCAGCCCCCCCCCCACAGACGCCCCACACACACACACACACACACACACACATATATGATCCACAGGAGACACACACACACCTGCTCCTCAACACCAGGCGTGTGTCGACACATCACACACTGTTTTTCCCACGGACGCAGAGATGCTTAAACAGGACGAACATGAATATAATCAGACGGAAAATAGGACACAGGAGGGTGAACCATGAAGTTAACCCTTCCATGTCTGAGTGTCTGGACCCCAGACTCCAACACAAATGGGTCAAATTCCCCTGCGTTAAAGTCAATGTGTTTTTAGGACACTTTTGGAATTTATTTCATGTTAAAAATAATCATTTGTATTACATTTTGGTCCAAAAAAGAATGAGTTCATTTTTGCAATTTTTTGGAGGGATTTTTTTCATTTGTTAACTATATATATATATATATATATATATATATATATATATATATAAAAGCAAAGTATATATACTATATAATATACAATATTGTCACTGTCAGGTGTAAACCTCATAAGTCCAGTTTTGTCCTAAAATTATTCTACTGGTCAGTCTTCACGTCAGCCTGATGGTTTTAGAAATATTTAACCAATATAAGTGTTGAAAAAGGCTTGTGACTCCATCTCTTAACTCTATTCGTTCATTTAAAATATACATCACTTTTCCAGTTTCCTGAAAAAACATTTTAGACAAAAGAGGTTTCCACCCGACAGCGATGATATATGATATTTATAGTTGAGGTGTCAAACTCATTTTCTTTCAGGTTCCACATTCAGCCCAATTTGAGCTAAAATGGGCTGGACCAGTAAAAGAATGACACCGTAACCCATAAATAAGGACAAATGCAAATTTAACTTTTTTTTTAGTGCAAAAAAAATTAATACAATTCTAAAAATATTTACATTTACAAACTGTCTAAACAATAATGCTGTGAATAACATGAAAAAACTGAAATTTCTTAAGAAAAATAAGTACAATTTCAACAATAATGTAATCTTTTTTTTTTTTTTTTTACATTAAACCAAGAAGAATATTTGGAGTCATAATTTATTATAATGCTGTTATTTTACTGTGGATCATGTTGTTCTGTTTGTGGAACCTGAACCAGCTCAACATCCTTGACTGTTCATGTCTTCAGTGTAATATTTGCACTTTGGGCCACATTAGAACCTTTGGCCGGCTGGTTTTGGCTCACGGGCCACATGTTTGACACCCCTGATATGTAGTATTAAAGTATACAACAGCAATAGAACAATGTCAACATCCGATTAGTTAGAGAGAGAGAGAGAGAGAGAGAGAGAGAGAGAGAGAGAGAAAGAGACAGAGAGAGCGCCTCATTTGGTTTAATGTTCAATGAATGAAAGGTTCAGATGTAATTCTATTGTAAATAAATGTAGGTCATTTTAACCCATCTATGGAAGCTTCAGGTAACAATACAAAAACTATAATTACATAAAATCTATCAAAGTGAACAAAAAAAGGTAATGTTATAATGGCAATAACATGTTTTTTGAGGAATACCTGGAAAATGAAATAATTACAACTTTGTATTATAAAACATTAAAATAAAACAACCTCATTGGGTCACTTTGACCCATTTATGGACGCTTGGTTTAGTAAAACAAAAACTACAATTTCATAAAATCTATAAAAAATAACTTAATAATTTTAATGTCATGATGTCAATAACATGTTTTTGAGGAACACCTTAAATATGAAATAATACCAACTTTTCATTACAGAGATATTACAATAAAACAACCTCATTTTTGACCCACTTATGCATCTAAGGTTTAAAGGATGAAGCTTTAGTTTGTAGAATATGTTTAAATTAGAAACACCATAATAAGGATAAAATATTCATCCTTAGGTTCCAGCTGGTTTCCTTTGGGAGGACGATGGTACAGACGAGGACGTTCATTAACATGTAGAGATAAAATAATTAGGTCAGAGGTTATTTGACAAATCAATTAAAAAAAAAAAATCAAATGTAAATGTTTCAGTTATTGTTGGTGATTGTATCAGACAGTCACAAAACAGCACCTACAGAAACATCTGCACAACAGCCACAGGATAATGGATTCATCCTCCACTCCTTCCATCATATTTGTCATTTTTCATCTTTCCTTTCCTGTCTGTTCTATTCCTTTACCTCATTCCTCTCATCCACCCTCACATGCACAGCCTGAAATGTCCCTAAAATGTCTCTGAATCTAAATATAAAGTGAATAATAAGAAAAAAAGAATCTCTGTAATTTTTACCATGTAAAAATATATGACTTTGCACCAGTCTTGTCAAAATCTAGACGTGCATGCACAGAAATGCAAGAAAAATATTAACAAGAAGAAGATACAACTATAAAACTGGTAAGAAATAAAGATAAGAGCATCAAAATACAAAATAAGAGCCAGGAAATCAAAAAGTGTAAACACTGAAAAACAACAAAATAGACTAAATAGAAGCTTTATTCAATATAATATGGCTTTAAAATCTAGATATACACACATAAAAATGTTTGTTAAAGTGAAATAAACCTTTATTAGTTCTACAATGAGGAAAAGTCAGAAAAGAAATTTTTTTTAAAAATATTTATAGTAAAGTGATATGAAAAATGAAACTGCTGGTATGAAAAAAAACTGCTGGTAAATTAAAAAAAAAAAAAAAAAAAAAAAAAACTGCTTGTAAATTAGTAGAAAAACTGCTATTCAAAAAAAAAAAAACTGCTGACAAAGAAAAAAAATGCTGGTAAATTTTTTAAAAAGCTGGTAAATACAAAAAAAAATGCTGGTACACTAAAAACCACTAGTAAATATAAATGTTACAAAATTTGCTGGTAAATAATAGTAAAAAAAAAAATGCTGTTTAAAAAATGCTAGTAATTTTTTAAAATTGCTGGTTAATTTAAAAAAAATGCTAGTAAATAATACAACATTGCTGGGAAATAAAAATAAAAACTGCTGTTAAATTAAAAAATTCAAACCTATCATAACAGTCCAGTGTTAAAATTCTGAGTTATTAACATATAAACGTGATCCACATTAGATTTGTTCTGTTTTCTTGACTTCTTAAGCTTTCTTTTTCATATCACGTCACTGAGTCAAACTGCCGTCCGTCCAACCGGGTCGAGGTCAGAAGTCCCCCCCCCCCCCCCCCCCCGCCTTCTGTACACAGACCCCCTCTGTCTTAAATGTCTGTTTCCCGGTCGTTGGCGGCAGATGCTGCATCTTAAACAAACCCTGAACACACATGGTCCAAACAGTCTGAACAGGGTCAGAGGTCACCACCAGTTATCCCCTTTCTGACAGTCAGTAAACACAACACGGCCGTCAGACCACCAGATGACCCAGGGTGCCTGAAGGGCCCATGACTGACAGGGGCCCCAGAAAATAGGACCAAAATAGAATGATCGGCATGTGTCACCAAAAGAGAAGGACAAGTGTGTCACAAAGTCGAAATGAACATATTTGGTTCTTTAGTTTAGTTTAGCTTACTTTAGTTTAGTTTTTGGTAAAAATACAATAAAATCCACTCATCCTGAACCCGTTTACATCCACACTAAAACTCTGATCAATATCTGATCTGTGGAGTTTTCTGGTTATTGTTGATCATAAATCTGTGTTTGATTAAACTGACAGTGGGATTCCTCAGGGCACCGTCTCAGGCCCCATCATTTATATATTTACATTAATGTATTTTCAGATGTAGGTCAGTAATCAGTAATCTGATTATAGCAGTAATCTGATTATAATCAATCAGATCAACACCTGGATTTGTCCCAATACTCTGATGACTTCATGCTTGTATACAGGTTCATCTGATTTTTTTAGTTCTTTTACATCTGAACATGTAAAAAAAAAAAAGGAAAGAAAGAAATCTGAAGTGATGTAGTCAAGTACATACTTCGGAATAAATCCAACAATGGACCAGAACATGTAAACCATTATGATATTTCTGAAGTGCATGTAAACACATCAGATCTGATTATTAACAGTTATTGGATTTTTATGGTCATGTAAATAAAGAAGGACAAAAATAAATAAATAAATAAATCATAAAAAATATTAATACAATGTCAAAGATGTTGCACCTCTGTCATAAATCTTTCAAAAAATTGTAAAATCTTTTGTAAGTAGAATATGGATATTCTGATTATATTGGTTTATTATATTGATTATATGATTATATTCTGTTTGAAATTATTACTGTCAACGTACAAAGTATTTAGTTCCAGAGGTGCATGATTCTTTAATGTCATAGAACATTGGTTAAGATGAACAGACTTACAACTTATTGGATCGATAGTTTAGTTTTATTTCGCGCACATAAAATCATCAGAAAGCAAAGAACAATCCAACACAGACAAACAACATTTTCGGTGCTCAAAAAGGAGTTGGAGGAAGTATAACTGATAGACTCCGCCCCCTTTCTACAAACTTATAATTAATTGATTCAGCTTCCTTTGCTTTGCTTTTTTTTTTTTTTTAATTAATTATTTATTTATTTTTTCTTTTTTTTTTACATTTTTACAATAACACAACACATCCATTCACTTACACTTTTTAGTCCCCTCACACACAGATTTGCATAATCAACCTTTTTAATATAAACTATAATAATTAAATGCACTTTTATTGTTTATCACAAATATAATCATTAATAAATATGATGACATATCCTAATCATGATAGTCTGTGTTAATTTATTAACTACAAATAGGAAATACACAATAATATCTTATTGTATGCATTCTTTTATATTATAACTAGATATTCACTTATTCAGATAATGTTCTATATTTTATTATTACAGTTTAATTACTCATCCTTTTGAATACCCAAACTGAAGACGACATTTTAAAGTTTTGATCCAGATTATTCCAAAGACGTAAAATGAAGTAAAAGATGGCATAAACATTTTAAAAAAACACACAAAATAGAATTAAAAAAAGACACATATAATAGAATAAAAAAACACATAAAACAGAAAATTAAATTAAAAACAGAGCACACACACATTTAAAATACAAATAGAAAACAGAGCAAAGTGCAGATAATAGTAATACTACTAATTAAATAAATAAACATAGAAGAGGAGGAGACATAACTGAATTCTAATCAGATTATTGTTACATTACAGTAATTATTGTGTTAAAGAGGCATAAAATATAAGTTTGTTCTTCTTTGTTCATACTTTGTGGCATTTGCTGACATTTAAAAGCAGATTTTCTTTTTCTGTGTCTCTTTCTTGATTTTGTGAATGAAATATTATTTTTTCCACGGGGCCCAAATCCCTCGTGGCCCCTCTGTTCATAAACCCACCGCTCAGATAGAATACGATGGGATTATATCACAGTTAATTAAGTGTTTTTTTTTCGGAGTGTGTCCAATTGATTTCTGTCTTGTGTCTCTTTAGATCATGCGTTCCATCAGAGTTTGTTCCTTCACACACTATTTCAGGGTTCATGTGGACGTGTGGCCTCTTCCTTTATTTCCTGCGTCTGTAAATCCTGTGTTTCTGAGTCGATGCGGTCGAACTCTTTGGTCTCCTTCGTGGTTCAATCCAGTTTCCAGGATCCGGGTAAAGCTGGTCCAGAACCCTCGGGCCTTTCATGCGTTGTGTTCCTGTGATAAATGACAGTGTGCAGGTTGAATGGTGCTTCTGCTTTGACCCTCAACACAGACCCTCTTTTCTCCCATTCTCATCAGGAGGCTAATTACCATGTTCTGTGGAGGAGCCATTGAGCTCTTATTTAATCTGAGGCTCAGATGGAAGAGGAGGAGGAAAACAAGCCTGGAAAATGAAGCCTTTTTTTCTCAGGTCGTCCTCTACATCAGATCGGATTTAGGCTCCGTTTGCAGCTCATTTGGAATCGCAGTCATTTGGAAATTCACCACAGATTTAAGAAAGAGGAGCCTTTTTTTGGTGAATTCTGAGTCTGGAATAAACAAATTTCTCTTTTTCCTCTAGTACATTCCTACAAATATTACAATATTCAACCTCCTGAGACCCAAGAAAGTACAAGGTTTGGCTTTTTTAAAATCCAAATTTTTTTTTTTTTTTTCAGAACAGAGTACACAGGTATTCAGTTGTTACAGCCAAGTTGTATGAATAGATGCGTGTCGTCATCTTAGCACATTAAGACAGAGAAGAGTAATACTAAAGACAAATAAAATAGAAAGTAAACAAAAACCAAAAATAATCCCCACTCACTGCCAGCGAGCTTTCGAGTATCGGTATTAGCCTGTCACAACAACTTACTTTGCCGTCCACACTGAATGAACAAGAATTTAAGATAAGTTTAAAAGTATAAAATGGAAAAAGAATAGTTTAATAGTTTAAAATATAATCAAAACAAAGTGGCATTTAAAAAATGGCTTGCAAGAGAAAAAGAGCATAAAAAATATTGTGTAAACTATCAGAAGTAAATGGTATACTGCATGTGCAAAACTGGTGAGATAAACAGTATGATATATATATATATATATATATATATATATATATATACACACACACACACACACACACACACACACTCTACCAGTCAAAAGTTTTAGAACACCCCAATTTTTCCAGTTTTGTATTGAAATTCAAGCAGTTCAAGTCCAATGAACAGCTTGAATGGTACAAAGGTAAATGGTGAACTGCCAGAGGTTAAAAAAAAAAAAAAAGGTAAGGTTAAACAAAACTGAAAAATAATGTACATTTCAGAATTACACAAAAAGGTGAACATGAAATGGGTTAACAACTTAAAGCAGTTCTGCAGCAATGGAAGTTGATCAAGCCTTGAAAGTTGGTGCTACCAGTTCCTCCAGGTGTCCCAACGTTTTTGAATTCCTTCCAACCCCCTCTGTCTGCATAAAAGTAGTGTTGGAACACACTTTGGTACCATACCGTTGTGAGCATTATTTGAACAGTATTGTACTGCAGAAAGTAGTGTGTTACTATAAAAATGGAAAAGAGGAAAAGGCAATTAACGAGAGAAGAGAGACAGACCATCATAACACTTGAAAATGTAGGTCTTTCCTACAGAGAAATTGCCAAGAAAGTCCAGGTGTCAGTAAGTCCAGTTTCCTTCACCATCCAAAGGCACTCAGAAACTGAGGGAAATGCTGACAGGAAGAGGTCTGGCAGAGCCAAAGACACAACAGAATCAGAAGACAAGTTTATGACAGTCAACAGCTGGAGTGAGAGGAGACTGACAGGACAACAGCTTCAAGCACAGCTCAGTAGTGGTCATAGTAAGCAAGTCTGAGTTTCAACTGTGAAGAGAAGACTTCCAGTTGCAGGTTTGATGGGTCGGGTTGCAGCAAGAAAGCCACTGAGACTTCAGAATAAGAAAAAGAGGCTTGGCTGGGCCATGAAACACCACCAGTGGACTACTGAAGACTGGAAAAGGTGTTATGGACTGATCAGTATTGTAGTTGAAGTGTAAACACTGTGAACAGTCAGTCTGGCTGTTATTGACTCCTGTCAGCTGTTAGTGGAGGCAAAGGCAGAGTTTCTCAGTCTGAATGTTCTGTACATCAGACTCCTGTAATGGCATTAAAATGCAAATTAAGGTGAGTTATTGTAAAGGGAAAATGTCAAATACATCCTTCCACCTGCATCCATCCTCCATCACCATATGCATTTGTAAAAACCATGGACTAAAACAACAGGATGACCTGATTCCACTGGTGGAAAATGCCCCCGACCCCACACTTTTTGCTCTTCACCCACATCAGATCGTGTCTTTCTGTGAACTCTGCTCAGCCTCCGTGGTCACCTACTGTGAAACTGAGAGGAGAGGTTTTTGGCACAATCCTTTAATTAGTGCCGAGAGGGCTGGAGATGATGAAAACTGGGATCAGGTGTCACGGTTTAATAGCGGAGTCTTCCTGGCAGAGCGTGGACTCCTGACTGCCAGAGCCTTTCAGACACAGCGGAGGGAATGTGGGCCCTGGCGCTGGTTCATCAGATCATGAGAGTGGGGCCGGGGGCATCTTTTACAGCCCAGTATCTGTGTTTTATGGGGGTCTGGGCTGGGTTTGGGGGTCTGCAGGGTGGTGGGTTCAGTCCAGGATATTTCCACTGGATTCTTAAAGACTGGGAAACACTCGGTGGTGGTGGTGTGTGTGTGGGGGGGGGGTAAATAACTTTGCCCTCCGGGGGGCGTTCCATTCAGTTTATCTCCTCTCTTATTGGCCGCAATGACAGGCATGTTCAGTTTTCTCGTCCCTCCGCCTTTTGCTTTTGCATAAATTAAGGGTGGGGGGTCACAAATGGGCTGATGATAAAGAAGGATCAGAGCTGGTTTTACTCCTCCAGGGTCTTTACAGGGACGATTCTAAACTGTTGAATAGAAGACGGTTTAACGAGACACTGTTTTACAAGATCTGAGGCTACGTTCACACACCAGGTCTTAATGCACAATTCGGATTTTTGGGGGAAATCCGATTTTTTTGTGTGCTTGTTCATATTCTACATTAAATGCGACTTCTATCAGTTTTGAGTCTGAACTGAATGTGACCCTGAAGTGACCCACATGCACTAAAGAGGTCCTGATGGAATACGAGACCACACAGATCCACACTGCATTTATGGAAGTAACACTCCTGGGACACAAAACTGTGACGTTTGTCACATTTCAATGACATAGAGGTCGATCAAATGCGACCTGGTCATTCAGACTGAAGTCGCATTGGAAAATATCAGATCCGTATCAGATTTAGGACCACATATGAAAGTGGTCTGGGTCAGATTAGTGCTGTTCAAACTGTCTTTAACAGATCAGATACAGGTCACATATGGACAAAACAAACAGATTTCGGCCACATTTCAATCAATCAATCAATCAAACTTTATTTCTATAGCACTTTTCATACATGGTACATGTAGCACAAAGTGCTTCACAACAAAACCCCCCACAGTCCCGCAGTTGCAAATAAAAATACAAGCAATCAAAGTAAAATTTATAGTAAGAGTTTAATTAAAAGCTAGCCTAAAAAGATAAGTTTTAAGTTTACTTTTAAAAATATGAACACTCGCAGCGGACCTCAGGTCCTCAGGTAGGCTGTTCCATAGTTTGGGGCCATAAAAGCTGAATGAGGCCTCACCATGAGTCTTAGTGTGGACTCTAGGAACAGTTAAGAGATTACTACCTGAGGACCTGAGGGTCCGAGAGGGGTCATATGTTAAAAGCAAATCAGATAAATAAATAGGGCTAAGACCATTAAGAGTTTTAAAAACCAATAAAAGCACTTTAAAACTGATCCTGAAGCTCACAGGGAGCCAGTGCAGAGACCTGAGCACTGGTGTTATATGCTCTCTCTTTCTGGTCCTCGTCAGCAGTCGGGCTGCAGAGTTCTGGAGCAACTGCAGCGGTGCAATGGTCTTCTTGGGAAGACCAGAAAGGAGAGCGTTACAGTAATCAATTCGACTTGAGACAAAAGCATGTATCAAAGTCTCTGCACTGGCTCGAGAGAGAAATGGTCGTACTCTGGCAAAATTTTTTAAATGATAAAAACCAGTTTTGGTGACAGACCTGATGTGTGGCTCAAAGCTAAGCTCACAATCTAGTAAAACACCCAGACTTTTAACCCTCTCAGAGGAGCCGAGTGAATGGGTTTGGAGCTTAGCTTTGAGCCTCTCCCTCTGAGCCTCAGGACCAACAATTAAAACCTCAGTTTTGCCCTGGTTGAGCTGGAGGAAGTTTGCTGCCATCCAGGACTTAATATCTAAAATGCAATTAAAAAGGGTGTCGATGGGGCTGAGGTCATCCGGAGACACGGCAACATAAAGTTGAGTGTCATCAGCATAACTATGAAAGTTAATTTCTGTGTCTCCTGATGACCTGTCCTAGAGGCAGCATATAAAGGTTAAAAAGGGTTGGACCTAAAATTGACCCTTGGGGAACATTTGTCTCTAGACTGAACATAGCCTAAATCAACGATATGTTTTTCTTCAGTTTTCATTCGTCCAGCTGAAGAAACAGAACATAAATCTGTATTAATGCACTTCCATCATACTCCTGCAGCTCAAAGTGGATAAATCAGAGCTCCGTGCATGTTTCATGCACCATAAACTCAGTTTGCATTGACAGGTTCAGAGACGTTCATACTCACATGTAACAGACGATCATTCACAGAGTCAACGTTATTGATTAGATGAGACTGTATGATGGGATGTATGGAGTTGGACAGACACAGAGATAATCAGTCTGTCTGCGTAGAACAGAGACTGTTTGTGTAGATCTGTTTTTTACAGATGTACGAGTATAAACACAGCACACAGAAAAGAGTAAATGATCCACTCAATTTGGATGGTTTTACCTCAAAAGAGTATTTTCGCAGCACAGAAGGTCATTTATGCAGTATTTTATTATAGGAGATGTTGCAGATTTCCAAGAACTAGAATAGAATAGAATAGAATAGAATAGAATAGAATAGAATAGAATAGAATAGAATAGAATAGAATAGACTTTATTGTCATGATGCTAGTTGTACAAATGCAGTTGCAGGTGGTCTCACCAACACAATAAGACACAAACATATATATAATAGTGAAGTATGTGTGTATTAGGTGTGTAGTAGGTATGTAGTGTGTATTAGGTGTGTGGTAAGGTGTTATAGGAGGGTTTTATGGGAGACAAACAGATATTTAATTGAAAATACAAAATATAAAGCATCATGACTGATATCGACATCTATTTATAGACCAGACTGATGAGGATCTGATTTGGTTTGTTTGTTTGTCTCTTTGTTTCTTTGTTTCTTTGTTTCTTTCTTTGTTTCTTTCTTTCTTTCTTTCTGTAACTTGTTACTGAGTTTATTTCTTTCTCTTGTTTTCTTCTTGACGTTCAGCTGAATCTCCTGGTGCATTCTGGGAGAAGCTGCAGGTGCTAGGATCTGTTGTTCCCGTTTGCATAGTTGCATAAAGACAATCTGTCTGAGTTTGTGTGGGTGTTTTTTTTTGTTTACTGTACATTCATGCATCAGTCGATCAGGTGACTGGTGTAATGTTTGGTCGACTGCAGAAAAACAGAAGGAAGTGGAATAAACATCCTTTTCCAGACGTTTACCTGCACTCGTCCGTCCATCAGACTGTGCACCTGTGTGTGATGTCATCTCCAGACAGGTACCGGTGTCACATGACCTGGTCTTCTATCAGAGCAGATGCTGCTGCTGCTGCTGCTGCTGTTTGCAGACAGTCCACTGGCTCTGCCCTGCTTCGAAGGCAAATATTGTGACTCACTGTAATGGGGCATGATAGAGTTTCACCATAGGGGTTCTTCCTTCACGTTCCCAGGCATAAAAAAGCACAGAAAAGGCGGCATTATCGCCCCATTTCTGCCTGTTTTGTGTTTGTTTCCAGGTTCTTTGTTTATCATTTGAGGCTGCGATGGCTGGAAGTGAGTTGAAAAGTAATCTGAGATGTTTTACAGTAATTAGTCGTCTTTGTTGCTGCTGTGGAGACTGCAGTGGCGGCTCTGAATGGGGAAGGGGTTCTGCTGGGAGGGTTGGGGGGTGAATGAGGCTGAGGAGGAGGAGGAGGTGGTGGGTGTGGGTCTCTTCTTTTGTAGCTTTCACTTCTCCCTCTCTGCGCCGCCGTCCTCAGAGGGAATGGGCCCAGGCAGCTGTCACTTAACATGTGAATGTTTCAAGGACGGCCCAGGGGTCTTTAGAAAACTCTCCTTTTTTTGCCCCCCACCCAGCCCATTTTTCAAGCAGGAGCGGCATGGAGTTCTCTGAGTCACAGTCGGACCCAGAG
Source organism: Sphaeramia orbicularis (assembly GCF_902148855.1). Classification (NCBI taxonomy): domain Eukaryota; kingdom Metazoa; phylum Chordata; class Actinopteri; order Kurtiformes; family Apogonidae; genus Sphaeramia; species Sphaeramia orbicularis. The sequence continues at coordinate 12,045,047 of NC_043972.1, forward strand.
GAGGGGCTTTGTCGGAGGAGAAGGGGGAGATGGTGAGAGTGAGAGGGGGGGAAGAAGGTAAAAAGGGGGGGCCCTTTACCGCCCAGTCCACCGGTGCAGGATCAACCTGAACCGGATCCATCTGGGCTCCATGTGAACCCGGTGTTGGCTCTGGGGGCCGAGGGAGTTCAGCTCAGCCGTTGGAAGACATTGTCTGTATTTGGGCGCAATCTATCCCATGAACAGGGAAAGAATTCCTCTATCGCTGCTCCCACAACAAAGAAGAAAGGGAGAGGAGCAGAGCTGGTGGGAGGAGAAGTGAAGTGAGAGGAGGAGGGAGGGAGGGAGGGGGAGTAGGGGGGAGGAGGACATTGTTTGCCTGTGACTGTGGGCAACGGAAAAGCATGAGTTATCAGGGCATGTGTGAGTGTTTAGAAAGTGTGTTTGCATGTGAACATGTGTGAGTGAGTGGACGTGACAGAGTGTGAGCAACTGCGAGTATGAGTGTGTTTGTGGAGAGGCTTGGGTTCGGATGTTGGAGCTCGGAGGCTGTTCCAAAGGATGCTCAAACAAAGCTGGATTTCTCTTCTTTCTCTCCTGTTCTGAATGGCGACCGAGGACTTTGCTGAATTCCTTTACTCATGAGGTCGGGCTCGGCGCCGCTTCGGGGGTAAGTCGGGTTCAGGCCAGCTTCAAAACCGCCAAAAACTGCCACCGACGCAAGGATTGGCTCAGGCGGAGTTTGCTTTTTGGACTTTGCCGGTCAGTGATTGAACCAGGGAAGCATGTGACAGAATGAGCTGTGACTAAGGGGGTTCAATAAGACAGAGCAGGGAAACCGTCCCGTAGAAACAACATCCTTATGAATGGATCCGTTTGGAAGTAGCTGGATTTGTTCGTTTTTTTCGACTTTGAACTGGTTTCTGGGCTCGTTTCAGGTATTTTTGTCAGTTTTCTCACTGTTTTCTTGTTCCTTTCTTTGAGGATAGTAGGGCTTGACCTTGTACCACATCCTACCTTAAAATGTTATGAGTCTCATGGGTGGATGCACAGCTGCCATCTTTCATTAGAGACCACTACCATGATTAGCACAACACCCAGCAGTGACACAACCTTCCATGGGTCTGTACTGTTGATGGAAGATTAGTATTCTGCTGCTAATTACGAATTCACCAATAAAGTGCATTATAAAAGTGGGTCAAGAAACTAGGTCAATCAATGCAAAAAAACAAAGTGAACACCAGGTCTTTTTATCTTCAAGTCTTCCATAGTAAGACTTTTAGGAATTAACCCTGACATGGATTTGGTCCATGGATTTGTTCTTTTTTTTTTTTTTTTGACTTTTAAACAGTTTCTGGGTTCATTTCGGTTTTACAAACAGGTATTTCTCTCTGTTTTCTTGTTCATTTCTTTGAGATCGTAGGGCTGACCTCGTACCACATCCTACCTTAAAATGTTATGAGTCTCATGGGTGGGTGCACAGCTGCCATCTTTCATTAGAGACCACTACCATGATTAGCACAACACCCAGCAGTGACACAACCTTCCATGGGTCTGTACTGTTGTTGATGGATGATTATTATTCTGCTGCTAATTACCAATTCACCAATAAAGTGCATCATAAAAGTGGGTCAAGAAACTAGGTCAATCAATGCAAAAAAACACAGTGAACATCAGGTCTTTTTATGTTCAAGTGTTCCATAGTAAGACTTTTAGGAATTAACCTTAACGTGATATTTCCTTCCCTTTAATATAATAAGTAACCTTAGATTTTCTTTTTATACTATGATTCTAATTAGATTCATCAGGAAATGGAGTGCAGCCACGTATCATAAATCACTCTTGAGAGCTGAGAGAGGGTCGGCTTGAACTGAGGGCCATTTCAGACTAGGTTAAGTGATGGGATGGTTAGGTCATCTGCAACATGAGTCACATAGAGCAGGTTCTCTGGTTGCCGGTTCTCTTTCTAGTCTGGCCGAACAAAGGGTTGCATCATTTTCAGAGGCTTTTATTGGCTTTGGATCTGGGAAAATGTAGGTCATGTGAGGGTTAAGAAGTGGCTAAAAGAGAAGTGAATTGGTTTATTGAATTAAGGCGGATGTTGTATGATGTGTATGGCCTGTTTTTACCAGCGTCCAACTTGTATTTCCATATTTGTTTTTAACGAATCCTAAGCACGTGCTCGTTTGCTGGTAGTATTAACCATTTGCTGCAGAACCCAAGCATGTAATTTAGCAAACGGCCACACATGCAGAGCTGTAACCAGACACGACACGCCCTCACTCTTAAATTGTTAACCCATGTGGACACGGACCACAGAGCCTCCTCAGGAGACGCTGGGATCTGAGATAACCGGGTAATCATTGATCCTGAGGAAGGGGCTTTTGTCTGGGCACCACTCTGATCCGACGCTGTACTCCCCATGGGTCTATGCATGGCATCATCTGCTCTGCACTGAGATTCATAGAGGTAATTACTCCCCTAATGCGCATGGAGGCATCACATCAAACCGGATCATTGCTGAGACTCATTTAGTTAAAAGGCAAAGTATAATTTGTTTCATATGTGGAGGTCACCAGATTGGATTTGCAGCATATTCTCCTTTGGCTGTTCTTTCATTTCTGATTAAAAAAAAAAAAAAAAGCAGCAGACTCAGCATAACTCAACTCCCTGAAAGCATATTGCAACTAAAATCACTGAAGGAGACATAAATGCAAAAAAAAAAAAAAAAACTAGAAAAGCACTCAGAAAGCGCAGACCTCCACCAAAGCAGATCAGTCCCCCCCCCCCAATCACCACCAAAATTTAATCATTTGATCCTTGTGCCAGTATCAACATTTCCTGAAAATTTCACCCAAATCTGTCCCTAACTTTTTGAGTTATCTTGCTAACTGACAAACAACTATATCACTTTTGCTACACGTGATGAATCAATCTTCAGTATCTTGTAGAACCTGTTGGGGGCTTATTTTGTATTTTTTTTTTACCAAGCACTCTGACCATTCATTGTGGAGTTACACATACATATGTCGAAAATATCCTTATCTCCCAATGATAAAGAATCCTTTTAAAAATTCCTGGATCCAGACGGTGATCCAGACCATTCCCAAAATCGAATCATTTGTTACTCATCCCATTTCGGACATTTCCTGAGAATTTCATCAAAATCCGTCTGTAACTTTTTCAGTTATGCTGCTAACTAACCAACCACCGAACAAACAAACCCTGGCAAAAACATAACCTCCTTGGCAGAGGTAAAAATTCCAAACATCCTGTAACTTGAAGAGCCAACATCCCAATTTCCTCTCGTTGACCCACATTGGCCCCCCCACAGGTCTGTACTCACCAAGCGTGACCTGAGGTGACCTATGTGATTCTGAATGGACCAGTACAACCCCGCCTCAGGGGGAGGATCGGACTCGACAGGATCCTCCCTGTGATCCCCTGATGGGTTCCCCTCTGGCGGGATAATTACCCTCACCTTTAACCCGCCTGTCACAACAATACGCTGAGCTCAAACAGGCCGACACACATTCAGAATATCACTCATATGTTTTTGGGTCAAATAGTCAGAATGTTTGACAGACGTAGGTGTAAAATCACAGATTTTCTTGAGGGTTTTGCAGCCTGAGGTTCTGCTGCCGTTTACCGTCACCTCCTAGAAACAAGGCGCCGTCTGCGTTTTTATGGCTGTCATATTCCATCAGGTCCTTAGCGGGTTTTCCCGGCGGTTTTCCAGGCCGAGTCGGAGAAAGCGTTGGCAGTTTGCCACGGTCGTACGTGCCAGGCCCAACAGTGGGATCCTCGGCAAGCCTGTCACGTTGATTTCTAAGCCCAGAATATTTCAGTTGGTGATGGGAGATAGAGGGAGCATGTGTGCATGTGGTCTAAAGGAAGACAAAGGGACAGGATGGTCCATGCCAAGTGTCTCTGCTGGGTCTTTGGCGCCAATAAAAGGGCAACGTTGGCACAGAAAAGAAGATGAAATGAGAGGCTGGTTTCATTTGGTCTCATTGTGAATATTCTGGTTTTAAAGAAGGAGTCGCAGTGATTTCTGTTGGTTTGATGTGAACCTTGTCTGATTGTAGGTAGCTGAAGGAGCTTCTGCATGCATGGCCACAGGGCCTTACCTCACCTGTTACCTCACTAGCCTCTGGGCTGAAGGATTATGGGTAACCTCATCAGCCGGCCCAGCTGCCTGGGTCAGAAGTCCAAGCATGTGAGGTCAGACGAGAACTTCCTGAAGGAGTGTTACCAGCGTCGGAGGGAGTGGCAGCCGGTGGAGCAGCATGGGGAGGCCAAACAGGAGGAGGCTCTGAAAGACAAACCCAAGGAGGATGCAATCAAGGAGACAGAGGAGGAGAACGAAAAGGAGGCGCAGGAGGTCGAACGTAAGAGGGAGGACGGGACTCATACTCCTGTTTCAGACAAACTGCTGCGTAGCTCCCCCGCCTCCACCATCAGAAGCACCAGTACTCTGGACAACGCCTGGCACAGCACACCGTCACCCATAAAAACATCCCGTAATGGGACGTTAACGAGGATAACCGTCCCTCCGGAGTTCACCAGGTCCCCCCTCACCCACCTGGACAAGACAGCCGCCGAGAGGAGGGCCAGCTTCCAGAGGAGGGACTCCAGGGAGGGCAGCCCCTGGTCCTGGAAGACCGTGGCCTCGCGGGAGGTGACGGAGGTGACGGAAGTGACCGAGACCATCGTGACTGAGATCGTGGAAGTCACCGAGTATCCGTCAGGGGATAAAGGAGGCGACCCGGTGGTGACCAGGACCGTTAGAGTCCTGAATGGAGTCGCTGAGGAGCTCGCTGAGGTGGAGAAAAGACCAAATGATCTCATCTGTTTTTCCATTTCCCATCTTATTTTCTTTTCAACTTCACTTTCGCATTCTGATCTGTCTTGTTTGCCTTGTCGGTTTCTTACCTTTCCTGTCTTTCCTACCTTTTTCTTTCCTTCTCAACAGTGATTTTATGAATTGACAAACGTATTACCATCTTTATTTTGCAGCTCCAAAGCAATGGACACTCAAGCTCAGACCAGGATTCCAGTCTGGATCGATGGAGAGTACGTCTTTCTGTGAGATACAACAATAAAGTTAACTCTCCCTTCATTTCTTTTGTACTAATATTCTTTTTGTGTTTCCAAAGGGAACGAGATCCGCCTTGGCTCTGAAAGATGCATCTACAGATTCTACTGAAACTTTCCTCCAAAACCTGGAGACTCTGCTCACATGGGTCTGTGAAATAGAGGAGCTCACAGCCAATCAGAAGCCCCCATCTTCAGAGGTCAAAGTGGTGAAGGCTCAGCTCCAAGAACAGAAGGTGTGTGTTATCAACAATCACATCATTCCACTTCTTCCAAAAAGTTGTAAAGCAGTAGACGGAATCCACCTGAAGAGTCTACCTATAGAAAACGGGCTGAGTCATGGAAAACAGTCAATTGCTCCATTCAAAAGATAAATGTCGTAGTATTCACCGGTGAATGGGCGGTGTCCATGTATACAATGCACTTCTTTGTGGATTTTCCCAGGGGACATGAAAAAGGCAGGGATGTTTTTCACCTTTCACACCCATTGTTGTTTGGTAGAGGTGAAACCTGCCTCAGTCGGAACAAAGAGAGGTCGACATTTGAGACAGAACTTCCTTTATATGGACACAAAGGCACAAGAAACAAGAATAAGCCTCTGTAAATGTTAAGCACCTGCAGAAACTGTTTATCTCATCCAGTGAAATGTTATATGCAACATACAGACATAAATATCCATCACATAAACCACACTGGAGCTGAATTTTATCGGTGTTTCCACAGCTCCTTCTGCGCCTCCTAACAGACCGCCGTCGCAGTATGGACGCCATGATGCTGGAGGGTCCTCGGCTGGTGGAGGCCCATCCAGGACAGGAGGGGGAGCAGGTGAAGGCCAGGCTCTGCACCCTCGAATGCAAGTGGAGGACGTTACAGCTGGAGGCAGAGCAGAGGTCAGAGCTTCAGCCGGATGTTCCCCACATTTGGCGAATCTTCGTAAACTGTTGATATCTCAGCAAATAATGACATTAAACAGGGCTATGTATACCATGATACTAGAACAGGGGTCTCAAACATGTGGCCCGTCAAAGGTTCCACTGGATGAATTTGCGAAGTGTAAAAATTCCACAGTCAAGGCTGTGGAACTCATTTTAGTTCCAGTTCCACATACAGACCAATATGATCTACAGTCAAATAATAACAGCAGAATAACCTATAAAAAATAATGACTCCGTATTTTCTTCTCGATTTGATGTGAAAAAAAATTATATTAGATTATGCCTGTAAGTAATGACAACTTCCATTTTTTTTTCTTGGTTTAGTGCAAAAAATAACATTAAATTATGAAAATATTTACATTTACAAACTATCCTGTTCCAATAAAATGTTAATAACCTGAACAAATATGAATGACCTGGAAAAATTTTTGAATTGAGCAAAAAAAATCTTCAATTAAGTAAAAAAAATGTTAAATTAAGCCATAAAAAAAAATCTCAAATTAAGCAAAAAAATCTTAAATTTAGCAAAAAATCTTGAATTAAGTCCTTCAAATTTTTTTCTTTGTTTTTAGTCCAAAAAATAACATTAAATTTTGAAAATATTTACATTCACAAACTATCCTTTAACAATTAAATGTGAATAACCTGAACAAATATGAACAACCTGAAATGTCTAAAGAAAATTAAGCACAATTTGAACTATTTTCTGCTTGTTACTCAGTGTTTAGTGTCTTTGCACATCTGATCCATAATGCACATGTAGAAATGATAAGTTGAGGAAGAATATTGTTAAAAATGCTGGAGACTTTCGTTGACCAATTTTTCATCAAATCTGTAAAACCTCAGTCATAGCCTAAGTATCACGAATCTGTAAGTCTTTCTGTGATTACTTACCTGAATCTCTTGCATTACGGTGAACAATTTCGAAGTGCCATCCACCGTAAACAAAACGCATGTGTTTACATTCAGACTGGGAGGTAACTCACGCATCTTCGGAATTTTTTTGTTGTGACATGCATTGTGGGAAACGGAGGCTCACGCTGTGTGAACTTCCCAGCCACCTGCAGCGAATGTAAACACATGCGTTTTGTTTACAGTGGATGGCACTTCGAAATTGTTCACCGTAATGCAAGAGATTCAGGTAAGTAATCACAGAAAGACTTACAGATTCGTGATACTGAGGCTATGACTGAGGTTTTACAGATCTGATGAAAAATTGGTCAACGAAAGTCTCCAGCACCTTTAAAATTGCACTTATTTTTCTTAAGAAATTTTTATATTCTCAGGTTATTCATATCTTTTTTAATTGGATAGTTTATAAAAGTAAGTATTTTAATAATTTAATGGGGGTTTTTTGCACTAAAACAAAGACAAAAATTTGGAGTTGTCATTATTTATTGGTTATTCTGTTATTATTTTACTGGACCGGCCCACTGGAGATCAAATCAGGCTGAATGTGGAACCTGAAAGAACACGAGTTTGAGACCCCTGTACTAGAAGGTCTCAGAGCATCTGTCCATCTGTCTGTGTATCTGCACAGTTCTGAGAGGTGTAGACATTTTTAACTGTCTGATTTGGTACCTACAGCTGAGGAATAGTCCCATTGGGACATTAAATACCTTTTTTAAAGTCAGGAGGGACTGATCAATCAATCAATCAATCAATCAAAGTTTATTTATATAGCACTTTACAACAACATGAAGAAGACCAAAGTGCTTTACATCTAAAAGCGTGATTAAATTATAAGATTGATTGATTGATTGATTGAATTCACGTTGCTAAGCAGTTGCCAGGGGGAGGGACAGGAAGCAGCCTTGCTCATTCTGTCAGCCTTGCATGACGGAAATTGAAGTTTAAAACAGGAAAGACGCATTTCCGGTCAAGTAGGAGACTAGCAAAAGTGTGATGTTGATAGGACCAATATTTTGGGAGATATTCGTCATTTTGGAATTCAATATGCCCATAAGGGTTGACAGGAAGTGTAGTACCACGCTGCATGATGGGAAATGAAGTTAAAAACAGGAAAGACACACTTACCAGCTCCAGTCCCTAGATATCAGTATTTATATATTAATTGTTGCTTAAATTTTAAGGAATGATTTACCTAATAATTTTTATGTCAGTACTTATAAAATATAGACGAACAACTTTTCCCAAAAGTCAGCTCTCCCCAACATAAAAATGACCACATCTAGAACCCGTGGTTCCCCACAGGTCAACACACTAGTTCAACTGTATTTTCCCATGGGCCAAATTGTCTGAATACTATGGACTGTGGGCCGGACCCCTGCAGCATTACTCATTTTTGTTTAACTTCAGCTTTAACTCCAACCTGAGTGTGTTATTGGACATCGTCATCTACCTCCTTGTCGGTTGCCGTGACAACAGTCTCCCTCCTCTTGCCTTAAAACATCCAATCAGCACTTGCAAAAAGTAAACACATGCAATAAAACAATGGTTAAAAGGTCATAAACTGATAAAAACCACCCATTTTCAGTGTTTACAGCTTCAAAATTTCTATAAAATCTGTCTGAATCATTGTATATTTTTATAAAAACCAACATGTTTCTGGACCTCACTGAGGCACAGGATTGGACCCATATTTAATGTTTGGGGAAATTATCAAAAATAGTCACTTGCTCAAAAAAGGGTTAACCTGTTGTGTTGAATTTAACATAATATACCACCACAGTCACAGTAGCTGTTGGCTTTTAGCACAAGTAAGAAATGTAAACCCAACATTTAAACAGTTTATGATCATCAATATTGCGTCATTCTCAAATTTTGATCTCAAATTTTCATTGTCAACTTTGCTTATCTTCTTCATTGAATGCGTCATATTTTCAAATTGTAGCCGGTCTTTCGGACCTTCTGTAAAAAGTGGCAGTGCTGCAAATTAGTGCCAAGTGTTGTACATAGGTGTATGTTGTGTTTAGTGGCTGTTCAACTATTTTTTTTTTCCTATTTGTGGGTAGAGGGGCAGTGGGCCGGTCCAGTTTGAATAATGGGCTGGTTCTGGTCCGTGGGTCACCTGTTGAATACACCTGATGTAAACCTTGTTCCTGACAGGAGAGCGAGGCTGGAGCTGATTCGTCCCAGGGCGGAGGTCTTCCAGGACGGGGTGGATGACCTGCAGCAGTGGCTCATATCTGTGGAGCAGGTTCTGGCCCAGTTACGCAACGCAGAGAGGGTGATGCTGCATCTGCAGGAGGCCACGGAACGGGCCAAGGTAGGACACCTACCACCTGTCCACATGTCTACCTGTCCATTCACCTGTACTTTAACCATCATGCATCACTGTGGACATTTATGTCCATTTGGGCTGTCAATTCAGCTGTTAGTCATAATTATTGGTAGCAAATTCTCTCTCTTAACAAAGTTTAGAATTGTAGTTTTTATTTTTCTAATAGATCAACAGAACTCTGAGCATATAACTCCCTCTAGAGCAATGTTTCTCAACGAGGGGGGGTGTTGGGTGCTCAGACAGAAATACTCACTGTTATTCATCACAATGTATAAGTATCAATATCAGAACAAGTGGTTTTTGTAACCCCCCCCCCCCCCCCCCCAATCGCAAATGTGTTTTGGGTGGGGGGGTGGCAGAAGGCCCATGATGACATGACAGGGCATTTGCTCAAAAACGGTGGAGAACCCTTGCTAGAGTCATTAAGAGCAAAACTATTCATTTCCCAGAGACTGCTTTAAAAATTAATGTTTTTTTCTGCTTCTTTTCTGCAGAAATCTCTTAAACAACTTCAAGACTGATCTTATCTTATCTTATCTTACCTTACTTTACCCTATCTTTTCTTATCTTATCATATACAAAGTCAAAGAAACCTACTATATTCAGTGTCTATACTTTGTGAAGTTTTTTATGCAGCATTTTGGAAGTGGATGTTTGTGACTGGAGGGTGGGGGGGTGGGGGGTTGTTAAATCTTTCAGATGCCTGTAGGTTAAATGTGTTTGTGTTGTTTTGGCGTCAACATGTATCTGACATATTTTCATTTTCAGGCTGTTGTTGAGGAGATTCAAGTTAAAACTGCTGTTCTGGGGAAAATTCAGCAGGCGAGTCAAGATTTGATAGAAGCTATTTCAGGTAAACTCACGACAATCTAATATAATATAATATAATATAATACAATATAATATAATAATATACCTAATCTAATCTATCGAATCTAGTCTAATCTAATCTAACCTAATATAAATCTAATCTAATTTAATCTAGTCTTATCTAATTTAATTGTATCTAATCTAATATAATCTAATTTAATCTAATCTAAATATAATCTGAATCTAATCTAATTTAATTTGATTAGATTTAATCTAATCTTTATTTTATATAATTTTAATCTGAATCTAATGTAATTTAATTTTATTAAATTTAATATAATCTTTATCTAATCTTAATCTAATCAAATTTTATATATTCTAATCTTAATCTAATCTAATTTATTGTAATTTTAATGTAATGTAATTTAATCTAATCTGAATTTAATCTTAATCTAATCTAATCTAAATTTAGTAAATTTAATCTAATCTTTATCTAATCTAAATTTAATCTAATCTAATTTTATTTTATTAAATTTAATCTAACCTTTATCTAATCTAATCTAAATTTAATCTAATCTAATCTAAATTTTAAGTACTGTTAACAGAATGCACATGTATTATTACCCTGCCTCTTAATGCATTCCTCTGCAGCTGTTCTTCTGACTTGTCACTAACACATAGAGGATGTTCCAGATGTTTCCTCAGTCTGATCTGCTGTTGGTTCACTGCTTTGTTCCAGAGGACGAGGCCCAGCAGGTGCAGGAGAAAGTGGACGCCCTGCGGATCCGCTGTTCGGTGCTGAGCCTGAGCAGCCTGGATGTCCTGCAGAGGCTGGAGCAGGCCCTGGAGGCCTCCAGCAGATGCACCTCCAGCCAGGAGGACCTCCACCTGTGGCTGGGACGCATCGAGAGGGAGCTCCTGGGGGCGGGGCCTCTGGGGGCGGGGCCTCAGAGCCACGCAGGAGGAGACGCACTTCTGTGTGCGGCCGAGAGACAGAGGGTAACAATGACCACATCAACATCGATACACTACAGACGCAGAAAAAAACGATTAAACCAACTTTTGTTTTTTTCAGTTTCTTGTTTATTTGAATGCCTGTTCCAACTAAAGGTCTATTAGTTTGGACAAATATAATGATACCAACAAAAATAGCTCAGAGTAGTTTAATGTCAGAGCTGATATCTATCCATTTAACATGTTTTCTTAATAAAAACCAAAATCACTTCAGTTCTTACATCAATATCTATGGCAGTATTTTTCAACCTTGGGGTCGGGACCCCATGTGGAGTCGCCTGGAATTCAATTGGGGTCGCCTGAAATTTCCAGAAACTAATTTTTTTTTTTAAATTACTAATAAAAAATATATGATGAGTTGACAGCGCCAATCCCAGTACATAGCAGACAAACTGTGGTTGTGAAACTGAAGCACTGTGGTTCTGTTTATCTGTCAAATGTTCATTGTGGTCAGTTTCAGGTACTGTGTGTGTGTGTATATATATTTTTATTTATTTATTTATAGATGTACATGGACTTTTTTTTTTACTGAACATTGTATTTTTTTTCTAGTATCTTTTACCTGACTCCCTGAATGACCGCACAAAAGTTCTTATGTGTAAATGTATGCACAAATGGCAAATAAGATTTTTGAATCTTTGAAATACAGAGGATAATATTATAATAAATGGGGATAAATCAACTTAAGAAAGGCCAAATGGAGAGAAAATTAGATAAAAGTAGCTCTGGGTTTTTATGGGTTAAAATCATCTACATTCATATAATCACATGACTCCTTAATTTAAGTTCTTCCTCCGTTGCTCAGTGTTAAATCATATTATTTGTGTATTTGTTCATGTTGTTCAGCTGGAACAGGCCGTGGTGAAGGAGATGTCCTGGTTCAAGGAGACAGCGCTGAGTCTGGAGAAGCTGAAAACCATCGATTTGGACCCAGACGTGATATCAGAGCAGCTGTATGAGCAGAAGGTCTGGACGTCACACACATAAACCCACCTCCTTCACCTTCATGGAACAGTTTAAACCACTGTCTGTTCTTCGTGTTAATGTCATGTGGTCTGTTATGTCCTGGTCAGATTTTAGCCGTGGAGATTCTCCAACACCGATTCAACATTGAGAAGATGGTGAAAATCGCAGAGATCCTGCAGACGTACAGCGACGAAGGAGACACTTCAGACCTACTGGTACCTTTCACATCCAATCACATTTAATATTTTAGTGATGAAGCAGAGAGGAGGTGAGACAGATACCCACACAATATTATCATTTCATGTCAGAAAATATATGTAATGTGTGAAAACCTTAATAAAGATATGTGTTAAAAAAAAACACACACATGTATCAGTATAAATGAATAATCACAAACAGGTTAAAGTTTTTTTATTGTCTCTTTATTGTGAAGATGGAAGGAGCTGATTCCTCTCATTAATATTCTTGGTTTCTCTTCCGTCCAGACGCCGATGGAGCTCCTTCAGGAACAGTGCAACACCACCTCTGCCACCAACTCCCATGTGGTTCTGCAGCTGGAACATGCCCACTCCCTCCTCCTCCAGTTCTCAGAGGGTCTGTCGGAGGTTTCACCCTGGCTCCAGGAAACTCAGAGCCTGGTCGGCCAACTGTCCCTGAGCACCATCAGCTACGAAGCCTTCAGGGAACAGCAGGACCTGTTACAGGTACACACACCTGATTGGACAGCTGCACTTTTTTTGGTCCGGTAACAAAGTCATCCTTTTACAACGTCTGCTAACATGTGACTGTCCAACAATTAGGCTGTAACCGAAACCCTGACACAGTTACGGGATCACAGTCTGAGCCTGTACTGTGGCGTGGTGCGTTCAGGGACACTATGTGGACCTGTTGAATTCAGGTGTTTCTTTTCTAACAGGGGTCTGGGATAAAAACAATAAGGACTAATGTCAGAATATAGTTTTATATAATTGGATAAATATCATAGTGATTATTAATGTTGATGTTTTTATGTTAAATCCTCATGAACAGGACATTTTACAGCTGTAGACATGATGTGTCCACATACTTTTGTCCATGTAGTAAGAATTACAAGACAGAAATAAGGGAAAAATCAAACGAATGTGGTGTAAAATGTACCTACATGTCAGATTTAATTTAAGTACAAAAGAACTGAAGTCATTATCAGTGTTTTTATCAAAATTTATATCTGAAAAAGTCATAAAAAACTAACACTGGGAGAGTGCAGACCTCCGCCAAGGCAGATCAGTCCCCCCCTCCCCTGATCACCACCAAAATTTAATCATGTGTTCCTTGTGCCAGTATCAACATTTCCTGTAAATTTCACCCAAATCCATCCATAACCTTTTGAGTTATCTTGCTAACAAACAAACAAACAAACAAAAAATTTTAAATCAGTCATGGATAAAAAGAACTATAATAGTATAGAAGTCCAAACCATTTCATGTCATTTTAGAAATAAAGATAATAATTGAGCCCAAACTAACCAATGCAATGATATTTATCCCATAACATAAAACTATATTCTGACATTAGTCCTTATTGTTTTGGATCCCAGACCCCTGTTAGAAAACAAACACCTGAATCCAACATATCCACATACTTTTGTCCACACACTTTGACGTCTGTAAAGGTCAGACTGGGTAAATGTGAGTCTGTTCGATCCTTTCAGTTTATATTTGGGGTCTGTTTCATCTATTCAGGGTCTGAGGGAGTCCATTGCTGAACACAGACCTCTCATCACTCGTCTGTGTTCGTTGGCCAAACGTTTGTCAGAACTGAACCCGGTTCAAGGAGACCAGTTCTGTCAGAAGGCTTCGGAGGCCGAGGAGAAACACCGAGGGATCAGAGACCGGGTCCGAGAGAGCGCCGGTCTGTTGGAGGAGTCTTTACCAAGATTCACACAGGTGGGAAAACCAGACGAATGCACCTAACCTTTAACCTACAAACACCCAGGACTACATCTGTAGTAGATCACAAATGAATGTTTCCGTCTATTTAACTGTTCTTAAGAGATTTAGCACCATTTATTAGAATATTATCGTCTGCATTTTTATGTGTAAATCATGTATTTTCTGTATTTAATTCACTGATCATGTAGATGTTCATTAAAGCCCAGAGTAAATTCAACGGTTATTATATGAAAACAGAGAAAACTGAAGAAAAAGTGTCTTTTTTCAGTCCAGTCTATCATTAGCTGAACATTAAACCAGTGTGTTGATCCACTGTCATTGATCAGTCTCCATGGGTTTTACTTTTTTGTTTTTACTTTACTTTTTCTTCAGTTTAGTTCATTTTGTGGCTTGTTTTGTTTATGTTACATATTATTTTGTTGATTTATTATAAATTTTTGTTCATTTTATTAATTATTCTTTGGCTGTTTTTGTTCATTTTATTGTTTATTTTATTCTTTTTTTTATACTTATTTTAGTCAATTTTTTGCAAATTTTTTCATATTATTTCTTATTCTGTACGGGGTTTTTTTTTAATTAATTTTGTTCATTCTATCCACTGTCATTGATCCAACTTCATGGGTTTTACTGGTGAATCAATGTTGTAGAAGATGATGGTGTTTCCACGGTAACTACAGAGCCTCTGAACATCCAAATGGGTCATATCTGATGACCATGAAAAGATGAAGAACTGTATTTTACACCAATTATTTCCATGTATTGATAGGATTAGTGGATCAGCCAGTATTAAACAGTTCAGATTAGTAGATGCTTTTGGGTCTTTAAGGGTTAATAACTTCTCCTCTGTGTTCCGTCCTGCAGCTGAATGAGAGGATGACCCTGATCCGGGAGAGTCTGGATCGGCTGAAAGGTCGCCTTCAGACCCCGACCCCCCTTCAGGGTCTGACCCCCCGGATCCAGGAGCAGCTGCAGGACAATAAACTGACCCTGTCGGAGCTGTCGAAGCTGGAGCTGGGCCTCGGCAGCGTCAGGGCTCAAGCAGACGAACTGGTGGCAAACACAAGGGCAGCGGGAGACGGATCCATCGGAACAGGTGATCAATATGATCTGATATGGATCTGTTTATCAGGTCTATCAACATTTAACCTGATACAGGGAGGACTGGCCCAGTTTAGGTGGAAGTAATGTGATTACAAGGAGATATGTGCAGGATTTATACCTTGAGTACATTTGCTGTCGGCCTGAGACGGCCTAAGATGTGTTTGTGGTGTGAATGTTGTGATGTGGGCTTCTCAAAAAAATCGAGGCTATGACCAAAGATAATCATTAGACACAAATTAAAACCTTAAAACGAACCAACAGAAGGGTTAATGTTGTCGTTGTTTCTGTGGATTCGCAGCCATCCAGGAGCGAGTGTCCAGTCTGTCTGGGCTCTGGGAGGAGACTCAGACCCAGGCCCAGCAGAGGGAAACCTGGCTCTTTAAACTCCTGGACCTGGCCATGAAGTTCTGGAGTGACGTCAGTGATGTCACAGCGGCACTAAACGACGCTCAGCAGGCGGTTCTGGACCTGAACGCCTGTCGAAGCGACTCTGAAACCATCAGGCAGAGTCTGGAGAGCATGCAGGTGATGGATGGATGGATGGATGGATGGATGGATGGATGGATGGATGGATGGATGGATGGATGGATGGATGGATGGATGGATGGATAGATAGATAGATAGATAGATAGATAGATAGATAGATAGATAGATAGATAGATAGATAGATAGATAGATAGATAGATAGATGGATGGATGGATGGATGGATGGATGGATGGATGGATGGATGGATGGATGGATGGATGGATGGATGGATGGATGGATGGATGGACGGACGGAGAGGCTGCTCCTCATTGTCCATGATGGACATCAGTTTTTTAAGTGTCCTCCTCTCCACCACGGTCTTAAACTGGTCCATCATCAGACTGGTTTCAGATCCAGTCTTCTTCATAGTTTTCAGACTGGTTTCAGATCCAGTCTTCTTCATAGTTTAATCCAGTCTGGTGGTGTCTGTAGAAGCAGCTGTACTTTGGTTTGTTTCTCTCCGTCTGTGTCTGATGGGACTGTGTTTGTGCTTCAGACTCTGAGGGACGACATCGACGGCTTACAGGCGGATCTGGACACGCTGGGGATTCTGGGAATGGACCTGATGTCAGCCTGTGGAGACACCGACAAACCAGACGTCACCAAGAGCCTGGACGAAGTGAGACTGACTCAGAATTCTTCAAATAGTGACACTAAAGTGACTCTGACGCCCCTGATATGAATGTAAATAAATGTAAATATGTGCTGTGCCTCATTTCTAACCTGTTGTTTTAAAGCTCTACTCCACCTGGAACAACCTGAGCAAACTGTGGACTGAATGTCACAAAAAGCTGGAGGAGTCCCTGCAGATGGCGCTGCATTACCAAGACACCATGCAGGTGAGTGTTTACATGGGGGAGGGTCAAACATACAGGCCATGGCCCAAAACTGATCCACCAGAGGGTCCAATCCGGCCCAGTGGATCAGTCTGTGAAATGAGAAAATGACACTGAAGATATTAACAGTTAAAGGTGTTGAATACGGAAGAATATGCTTTAAAGTAAAATAACAGTATAATAACCTATAAATCAGAGGGGGTTAGTCCCTTTAGATCATATTGGTCTGAATGTGGAGCCTGAACTAACATGAGTCTACCACCCCTGGTTTACATGTTTATACTCTACATACAATCATACACGGGTTAATTCATTCTTACTGGTCTCATTTCAGTGTAAATTATGTAAATTATTAGACATTTTGTGAAAACATTCCAGATGAAATGCACCCAGATAGGCCTGTAACGGTACACAAACCGAACCATTTCGGTACGCACCTCTTCGGTGCGGTACACAGCTGTACCGAAACAGCACAGTATGTTGAGAAAACGAAAAATGAATGAAAGACGTTGTTCGATGTGGAACTTTAAATCCGCGCAAGTTCCACACGGACATATTGAAGGAGCGCACATTGACCCAAAATATAAAATAGCAGCTGATATAAGATAAAAAAAAAACAACAAATATGATGTGAACCTGGAAGGAAGAGACTGAAGACCCTCCACCATCAGTACAGTCCAGTTTAGGATCACTGTGGGTTCAGGCAAAAGACAACATTGAGGAAAGAGACGCTGATAAGACGGACGTTGTTTTACCGCCTGTGAACTACGGTAGTTCTAAAACACTTACACTTGCTCTGTCTGTCTGTCTGTCTGTCTGTCTGTCTGTCTGTCTGTCTGTCTCTCTTTCTCTCTCTCTCTCACACACACTGTATAATAAAGGAATAGAACCCAGAAGTTGGACATTTAAAGTATGTAAAGTTTCACTTTCGTTTCACACCAGCGTTAGACACGTTAGTTATGGACCGGACTGACCCCCCCACCACCACCACCCGCTTCGCCAAAAAAAAAAAAAAAAAAAAAAAAACCTTCTGTGTTTTTGATAAATTGCACCCTGCACACACAAATACACAAGGTGGCCTAAACTGTTAGTTGTCCTAAAATAATTTTGTTTAATTGCTGTCAGTGTTTCTCTTCAGTTTGTTTAAACAGATTACATGTTTACCCTCTTGTTAATGTTGCACTTCATGTGGAATTTTTGTTGTTATTTTTCTGCAGAATGTGAACTGACAGAACTGTGATTACATTTTTGTTGTTTGTTCAAAACTACCTTTCAGGGAAAAGTGCAATACAAATGTTTAAAATACATTTAGTAATATTTTATGTATTTTATTTTCTATTTGATTTATAGATGCAGAATTATATTATTCCTGTTTTTCTATATTCTATTGTCTCCAAAAATTGGGGGAAAAATGTTCAAAAATTCATAATAAATGCATTCAAGACATTTTAGGGGGTTTTCTTTCTTCCTGTACTGAACCGAAAAAAAAAATATATATATCGTGGCTTTCAAAACCGAAAACGTACCGAACCGAAAATTTTGTGTACCTTTACAGGCCTACATCCAGCTTTATCAGTCAGTATTTATACGCTGAAAATAAAGATATTTCTGTGTTACTGAACACAGAGTGTAGAATCCCAGACTGAGCTGATTATTTATTCTTCTATGTGGTTCTTAGGGTCTTTTCGAGTGGCTCAAATCAGCAGAACTGAGGTCAACTGAAGAGTTCATGGTTGGATCTGACCTGGAATCAGTCAAAGAGCAGCTGTGTGATCTGAAGGTGAGTTTAAACTACAATAAATGAATGTGTTTGTCATATTTTACACAAACTGCATCAGTGTTGCTTTCGTTTTATTCCTTAAGTTGAACCAAGCATGAGTTGAATATGAGGTTATGAGGCTGTTTCGCTGGTTTTTCATACAAGTGTAGCTTTTATTTATTTACGTTCTGGTTATTTTAGATGTTATTTATACTATTATTGTGCATCTGTTTTTATACATTTTAGCATATTTTATATTTATTCTTATTTTTATTAGCTTTATCATATCTTGTATTTTATCTATATCTTTGTACATCACAGTGTAGTGCGGTGGCCAAGAGGTGCAACAGCCCAAAAAATTATCCATATAAGAAAAAAAAGAGAACAGCCCAAAAAACTATCCATCATTAGAAACAAGAAAAGCACTCAGAGAGCGCAGACCTCCACAAAGACAGATCTGCCCCACCCCACCCCCCACCCCCCTGATCACCACCAAAATCTAATCATTTCTTCCTTGTGCCAGTATCAACACTTCCTGAAAATTTCATGAAAATCTGTCCATAACTTTTTGAGTTATCTTGCTAACAAACAAACAAACAAACAAACACGCAAACAAACACGCAAACTCACAATACCTCCTGGCGGAAGTAAAAAACCCATCATCCACCCTTCCAATTAGGGGGGGCGTTGTTCACCCGAAAAGGTCTCTTGCTTTAAAATCAAGGCCACCAGAAAAAATAAAGGCATAGGCTGAAAATTTTTAAGGTCTTCAGCTAATGTGGCTAATGCTAAGGAAGTAACCCACTGGAAGTGGAGGTCGGTGTGCTATAAAATACAGTTATTTCAAATATATTTAGAGCATAATTTTTGGACTGTTCTCTTTTTTTCCTACATTGGATAATTTTTTGGGTTCGTGGATCATTTTTTGGGCTCTTCTCTTTTTGTTCTAATTGTGGATCATTTTTTGGGCTCTTCTGTTTTTTTCTTTTAGTGGATAATTTTTTGGGCTGTTCTCTTTTTTGTCTTATAGTGGATAATTTTTTGAGCTGTTGCACCTCTGGTCCACCGTAGTGTAGTTTTAAATGTGCTCTAGAAATAAACTGGACCTTGAGTTTTTAAATATTTCCCTCTGATGTTTTTTTCAGGAGTTTAAGCGAGAACTTTACCAGAAGAAAATCGAGATCGAGAGTCTGAACCACCGCTTCGTGTGTCGTCTTTCTCCGGGTTCTGAACGTCCGGGTTCGGTTTCTCCGTTGTGTGATTTCAGACAGAGATGGGACGGTTTGGAGTCGGAGACGGTCAGCAGACAGGTGAGAACATCCAAAAGAACAGTATCATCTGGATTAGCTGGTTTACTGTGACAGTGGGCCTTCAGCAAGAACTTTACCTTACCTGACCTTACATTACCTTACTTTATCTTACCATACCTTATTTTACCTTACCTTATCTTACCTTATGTTATCTTACCTTACCTTATTTAACCTTACCTTACCTTACCTTTTCTTATCTTATTTTATCTTATCTTGTCTTATCTTACCTTATTTTACCTTATCTTATTTTACCTTACCTTATCTTACTTTACCTTACCTTATCTTACTTTACCTTGCCTTATGTTACCGTACCTTATCTTACTTTACCTTATTTAACTTTACCTTATTTTACCTTACCTTATTTAACCTTACCTTACCTTTTCTTATCTTATTTTGTCTTATCTTGTTTTATCTCACCTTACTTTACCTTACCTTACTTTACTTTACCTTGCCTTACTTTACCTTACCTTGCCTCACCTTATCTTACCTTACATTACCTTATTTTACCTTCCTTTATCTTATCTTATCTTATCTTATCATACCATACCTTACCTTACCATACTTTACCTTGCCTTACTTTACCTTACCTTACCTCACCTTATCTTACCTTACCTTACTTTACTTTACCTTACCTCACCTTATCCTACCTTACATTTCCTTATTTTACTATCCCTTACCTTAAACACCTGGCCCTGCAAACCTGAAGCTCTTAGGTGTAGTACCGCCTACACCTGCAGTGCCTTCACCTGTACACCTCTCTGTGTTTCAGCATCAGTTGGAGTGTGCTCTTCTGGGTCTGGGTCAGTTCCAGAACTCTCTGGATGAGCTGAACACGTGGCTGTCCCGGACCGCCGAACAGCTGCAGGGGGGCCAGCCAATCAGCATCGACCTGCAGGCCTGTGAGATAGAACTAGCCAAACACAAGGTTGGTGACGTCAGGAATGGAAAACATGAAGGTGTGAGCTGAACTGAGGTTAAAGCTGCACCTGCATGTGTTTGTGTTTAATTTCTGTCCATGATCGTCCTCTAACTCCTGATTCTTGTCTCCGTCTCTAAGGTTTTGCGTAATGATGTCATGTCCCACATTCGGACCATTGAGTCCCTGAACCGGGCTGGCAGGGACCTGCTGGAGACCGGGTCCGGAGACAGTCCTCATGGTCTCCAGTCCCGTCTGGAGCAGCTCAATGAAAGCTGGGAGTTCGTTCGCTGTGAGACTGAACGCAGACAGTTGGAGTTGGAGAACAGACTGAGTCAGGTGACCACGACAAAACACAAAACACAACAAAACACAAAACACTGTATTCATTATTCATGTTCGTGTACATTAGGTCTGTTAAATCAGCCATTCAACTGATTATTAGTGCTGTGTTGGCGCCCTCTGGTGGTCAGTGTCTGTAATTGTCTGTAAATTATGACCAGAGTTGAGAATATTTGTCATTAATAATAATAATAATAATAATAATAATAATAATAATAATAATGAATAAATAAATAATACAAAATAATAAATAGTACTGTTTGATTATGTTAAATAACTGGTGCAGTTTAATGTCAAAATCAGACCATCCACTAAAAACAGCTGATGTTTTTAATTTAATTAACTAAGGCTTATACAACTGATATGTTTTTATGTCTTTTATTCTCTGTATTTTTATATATTTTATTATGTATGGAACTGTTTTTATTATGCTTCTATTTTTTATTATTTATTCAACTGCTCTAGTTTTATTGTGAAACACTTTGTGACCATTGTCTGTGAAATGTGAAACATAAATAAATGTACTTATTTAAAGCTGCAGTATGTAGGATTGTGGCCAAAACTGGTACTGCAATTACATTCAAAATACTGTAGAACGTGGTATTCTCTCCTCCTCCCCCGAGGCTAGGGGTTGCCAGATCCCGCATGAGCATCCACTACTAGCGTTTCCTCTAATCCTTGCCACCACACCATAAATTTCATATAAAAAAATCATCACCAGACTTACTCTACATAAGTCTAATATATAACAGGCCAGAACAAACGTCCTGCACAGTCAAATGAAAATTTGCGAAGATTCAGCAGCTCTACCCCTCCCCCCCCACCACCACCACCGAACCACGGACACCGGACTACCGAGCCCCCCCCCCCCCCCCCCCCCCGACCGAACCACAGACGCCGAACTACCAACCGAACCCCCCGACCGAACCACGGACACCGAGCTACCGACCCCCCCCCCCCCCCGACCGAACCACGATTACACACCGCTAAATGAACAGGTCACTTCCACAGAAAACACTGAACTACAAGGAGCTACCATGGCAAGAGACAAGTCCTACACCGGTACCTGGTCTGTTCACCAGTCCCGGACCGGCAGTCTCTTCACCGGGGCCAGGAGAAGAGACTGCTGCCCGGCCCCGGAAGAAGGGACCAGGTGAAGAGGCCGCGACCCCGGCTCTGAGTGGCTCTTACCGGTGGTCAGACTAAGGCAGGGCCGGCGTCGGTCTTCAAATCCTTCTCCTCTTTCAGCCGTCTCCATGTTTCTAAATCATCTCCTATACATCTCCTTGTTTTATTTCTCACTTTGTCACGATGTATTTGGGAATAATAAGAGTCCTTTTAGGTTTAATAACGTCAGACATTTGTGATCAGAAATGTTCCAGCTGCAGCCCACGGGGATCTGGCAACCTGGAGCTGAAAGGCTTCTGACTCTGTGATTTGCAGACAGGTGATGGGCGGGGCATCAGACCAAAACACACAATGTCAACATAAACATCATTTCAGGGCTGACACTGAGCTTTTCAACTGCACCTATTCTGGCTGGACTACTACTGTCAGTGAGATCAGTATTTGAAATGAACATGATTCCTTAATGTCTGGTGACAGTCAAGGCAATTTTACAGTTACTTAGAACATAATTCCTACATACTGCAGCTTTAATAACTGTCATTCTGGAACCTCTGAGCTGTTCAGTGGGTTTGTATTAAACAACAGGTGCAACTGTTTGTAAAACTAGCAAACCTGCTCTAAAAACGAATTAAAACTAACTGAAGTAGAGAAAGAAAAGTCAAAATTAAATAAAACTTATCTATAATGAAAAATTCAAAAGCTATTATAACCTTGGTACTGAAGGTGTTTTCCTCCAACATATGAGGAACCAAAGGAAAGTGAAAGAAAAAATGGGTAAATGAAAAAAAAAATTAGGAGGATTGTTCTAATATCAGTGTCAAAAGGTTTGGAAATGACACAAGTTTTGATTTTGCAGACAATTTCCACATGTTCCTGAGGTTGAAGAACATTTAGGTTTATATAGATTTGAAATTTAATGACAAATAAATGACATTTAAGCAAAGAATCCATTTGTGTTGTTCCCAAACCTTCTGATCTGATTCTTTTATTAATCCTCAACCTCTGATCGATGTTTCCTTCTTCTTTCAGGTCCAGGATGTGACCATGGAGATCCAGGATCTCCTGCAGTGGTTGGAGAACACAGACCTGAGGCTGTCCTCCTGTAAAACCATGTGGGGGATGCCCGACTCAGCCACCGAGAGGCTCAGCGCACATCTGGTAAAACTACCACCTGTACTTTCCATTTAGCCTTTATGTTTGTCATTATTCAGCTGTTTACTTGTTTGGTTTCATTTTCATCAGTACAAACTCACCTGTGACTGAACAGATATTACATTTGACATGTTGTATGAACACACTGAACCTAAAATCACACATAAAAAGGAAAGGAAATATATATATATATATATAACACCAGTCTGGTGTCCCATGATCCCATCCATCTGATTGGTTGATGTAGTTTTATTTTCCTCCTTATAATCCGTTTTTTTCCATCTATTCCTGAACTAAACATGTTGATGATATTGGTGTAAATTCTGTTTTTATCGTGTATCATGCATCTGGTTTTACTCGTCCTTTAAACACCAATGACTTCAGTTTTACTTGGACATCTACACTTTCACACCAGTGTAAATAGATTCTCATTGAGGCTCCGTCTGCTGATACGTCATCTTAAATCAGTTTGAGATCTGGATGTTCAGTGACTCCTACGGGTTAACTCTGTATCAGAAATGCATCCCATCTTTTCCATGACAGGAGTTGTGTAATGAGATGGAGTCGAAGCTCCACACCTACACAGACGTGAAGAACGCCGTCCACCGGATGCTGGAGAGCAGCGACGTGGTCCGCGGGTCGAGTACAGAACACAGTCTGTCTATTCTGGAGCAGAAATGGGCATCAGTTTACAACAAAGTCCAGGACAGAAAGGTAAGACCTCAGCTCCTGTCCCAGCGCTGGACCTTCATGAACCCGGTTCTAACTGAAGGCGGTTTATCTTCAACAGGCGAAGCTCACCGAAGGACTGGGTTTGGCCAAAGAGTTCCACAGCAGCGTCCAGGACCTTCTGACCCGGATGTCCAGGTGTGAGGAGTCCATCGGCCTCCTGCCGGCACCCAGCTTCGTTCTGGACACAGTCTGCACTCAGCTGCAGGATCACAGAGTAGGTTCACAGTCCAGACGTGGGTCTGGTGTTCATGGTCACAGTCCTGACGTGGGTTTGGGGTTCATTTTTAATTTTTCATGTATCTTCCTTGGGACATTGTTTACAAAGTTTGCTCACAGTTTTGAGAAATTTTGATTTTTGTGTTTCTGACCAATTTTTAAAATATTATATGGTCCATATTTTCATTTGGGTAATGACCTTTGACCTTGAGTGACTCTGAAAGGCAACCAATTTCTAGATTTTAAAAACCCTCTTCTCCAAAACTACTGGTCAGATTCATTTAATTTTTATGTAGCTTCCTTTGGACAATATCTACAAAATCTGTTCACATTTATGGGAAATTTTTAATTTTGGATGTTTTAAGAATTTTTGAAACATTAAAAATGCATTCTTTGTTGGTGTCTTCGTTAGCAATTTCTTCAAATATCTACTCCAACAAAACTACTTGTCAGATTCATTTCTAATTTTATATGTATCTTCCTTGGGACAGTGTCTACAAAGTTTATTCACAGTTTGGAGAAGTTTAGATTGTTTAATTTTTGACAAACTTTTGAAATATTAAAATGTTCCTTTCCTTCTACTGGTCCATATTTAGATGGTTTATAACATGTAAATGGTTACAGATATCGATATAGTTCATTTTGACCACTGATAGAAGTCATATATGGACTTACTTTTGGGTCCATGACCTTTGACCTTGAATGACTTTGAAAGGTCACCAATGTCTGGATTCCAACAATCTTCTTCTCCGAAACTACTGGTCAGATTCAGTAAAAAAATAAATTATGTCACTTCCTTTGGACAATGTCTACAAAATTGGTTCACATTTATAAGAAGTTTTTATTTTTGGATTTTTTTAAGAATTATTGAAACATTAAAAATGCATTTTTGTCATTATTTCCTTTGCGATTTCTTCAAATATCTACTCCAACAAAACTACATGTCGCATTCATTTGAAATTTTGTATGTATCTTCCTTGGGACAATGTCTACATAGTTTGTTCACAGTTTTGAGAAATTTTGATTTTAGAAGTTTTGGTAAATTTTCTAAATATTCTAAATGTTCCTTTCCTTCTACTGGTCCATATTTTGATGGTTTCTAACATGTAAATGGTTCCAGATATCAGTCTAGTTCCGACTGATCACTGATAGAAGTCATATATGATTCACATAGAACAGAGGCTGACGTACAGGAACACTGGAAGTGTTTTTGAGGTGAATAATGGTGGCTGTCCTGGTGTTTGTTCAGACTCTGGTGAATGAGGTGAACAGTTACTGTGAGAAGAAAACCACAGTGGAGAACACGGGCTGCAGACTGACGGAGCTGAGCCGGAAGGAGGACTGCGATGTCATCCACAACCTGGTCATGACCGTCCAGGATCGGTACAAGAAGCTGCAGCAGCGTACGTCAGAGCGAGGCAGGATGTTGGAGGAGGTGAAGAAGAACGCCAGACAGGTAGGAGAACACCTGACCTTCAGTGTCCATGTCAAATGGAACCGCCCCTACTCACACCCCTGTGTTTGTTTTCAGTTTAATGAATCCTGGCGTTTACTGGTCGACTGGATGACCGAGGTGGAACAAACCTTGGACACTCATAAGGAGATCGCTGTGACTCATGAGGAGATTAAACAGCAGCTGACGGAGCAGAAGGTGAAGACAATGACTCCTGTTCATCTGATCAACATTGAACCCTTTTAGGACGATTGTGTCTCCGGCGCAACAATTTATGTCTATGTCATTCAAATTACTGTAATTATTGAACCATTTACACAAAATCTGTCGACTGAGGTTGGGCTCTTTTTATTGGTCTAGAACACATGAGGGTAGAGGTCTGCATTGGCTGAGGAGGAGGGGTGGAAGTGGGCGGGGCTTAGAGCAGCAGAGTGTAGTCGGTGAGAGAGGAATGCATTGGAAATAATCTAAATCTTACCAAGTGTATTTTTCTCATTTCTAGTCCAAATATCTCATCACACTTAAAATCAGACAGAGTCACCTAAAGAGGAACTTTTCAGTGAGATATAAGAACTGATTTATAGACAGTAGATCTGGAAAATCTGATTTCAAGAAATCTGAACAAAATAATTTTCACTTCTTCCATTGGCAGATTTTTTTGCTTGAATTAAGCAAAAAAAATTTTTTGCTAGAACACACTATTTTAAGCATTTATTACATATAATAATGATAATTAATGGACAGATTTTTAACATTAAGTTCCTCTTGAAAAAAGGTGCAAAAGAATTTTCTTACTCTTTTATTATAAAAACAGCATAAATCAGTTTTGGCCTGTTCTAATAGTCGTCCTTAAAGGGTTCATTTCTGTCCATGATAATCCTCTAACTCAGGGATCTGCAAGCTTTACAAACAAAAGAGTCATTTTTGAGTTGAAAAAGGAGAAAAAATGTGACCGGAGCCAAACAAAAAATTTCTAAACACATCTACATTTTACCATAAACGGGCTGTTCTTCTGTAGCCTATTTGTGATTAGTTTGTTATTTAACTATTTAACTTTGTATTTCCACTACAATAATAAAATGTTTGGTGCATTTATGAAATTATACAACTACATTAAATAAAACATTCAAGTTTTGTACAATTTTCTAATGATGTACACTATTTCCAAACAAAATTGTATTGTGTAATAGATAAAAAGCTCAGCTTTCATGTATATAGGCTGACTTTTAAACAGCCAAAATACTAACAAATGCAAACTGAGTATCTTGTATTTAATTCAGCAAGAAAATAATGCAGTGTGACACACATTTTGGTTTATATGTTTTCAAAAAATTATTTTATTCAGTGTATAGCCTGCACATTTTTACAGATGGATAATGTTAGAATTGATTTAGGCCTATAACAGTGTGAAAGAGTAATGGTTCGTTCAGTTTATTTCAAAATGCTCCTTATGTTTTTTGACAAGTGGAGCCATAGAGAGAGGCTAAAGAGCCACATTTGGCCCAGGAGCCATAGGTTGCAGACCCCTGCTCTAACTCCTGATTCTTTGTCTGTCTCCAAGGTTTTCCATAATGACGTTATGTCCCACATTCGGACATTTTTTCATAATATGATAAAAAGTCCTTTTTTTTGCCATAACACAGTTTTAAGCATTTATTACAAGTAATAACAGTAATTAATGAACAGATATTAAAAGTTAAGTTCTTCCTGAAAGAAGGTGCAAAAAAATTATTTAAAAAATACATTTTCTGACACTTTTATTGCAAAAACATCATAATTAAATCTGGATCTGTTCTAATGGTAGTCCTTAAAGGGTTAAGGCTTTAACTGACTGACCTTATCTTCATCAGGAGTTCCAGAAACTGCTGAGGACGAAGAGGCCGATGTACGAGGCCACGTTGAAGAACGGTCGTAGCCTCCACGAAAGAGCAGCGAGTGTCCACGACCGGCAGCATCTGGAAAACCTGCTGGCGGAGCTCAAAGACACATGGGATACGATCAGTGGGAAGTCCATGGAGAGGTAAAGAGTCCGACGCCATGAAAATACAGCAAACAGATGGTCATTCAGGTTACGTTCACACGGCAGGTCTAAATGCACAATTCAGATTTTTGGGTGAAATACAATTTTTTGTGTGCTCATTCATATTCCACATTAAATGCAACTTCAATCAGTTTTGAGTCTGAACTGAATGTGACCCTGAAGTGACCCACATGCATAAAAGAGGTCCTGATGGAATACGTGACCACGCAGACACACACAGTGTTTAAAAGGAAATGCTTTTGAATTGTGACGTTTGTCGCATTTCAATGATGTAAAGGTCGGATAAATACGACCTGGCCATTCAGACTGAAGTCACATTGTAAAATATCAGATACGTATCGGATTTAGGACCACATATGAAAGTGGTCTGGGTCGGATTAGTGCTGTTCAAACTGTCATTAACAGATCGAACAAAGGTCACATATGGGTGAAAAAAGTCGAATTTGGGCCACATTTGTCTGCAGTTTGAATGAAGTCTAAGTCAACGACCACGGAGGTTTCATCTGGGTTTGGTCTCATCTGGGTTTGGTCTCACCTGCGTTTGGTTTTTCCAGGCAGCATAAGTTGGAGGAAGCGCTGCTGTTTTCCGGCAGATTCACGGACGCCCTCCAAGCCCTGAACGACTGGTTGTACAGGGCGGAGCCTCAGCTCGCAGAGGACGTCCCAGTGGGCGGAGACAAAGACATGGTCAACAACCTGATTGATAAACACAAGGTGGAGTAGACATGAGTTATATTTAATATTGATGAGAGAGGTTTAGAAAAATAGTACACTTTATAAAACTCACATCTGCAGAAATAATTTTAAAAACTGTGTGTAGACCTTTTACTCTTCTTCATCTGTGACGTAAAAAGGGTTCATTAATCCTAGGACCTATTTTGAAGCAACTTCCAAATGGATTTCCTTTATGATTTATCACCATTTATTATAATATTATTCTCTGCTTTTTTCTGTGTAAATCCTGAATTTTCTTATATTTAATTCACTGATCATGTAGATGTTCATTAAAGCTCAGAGTAAATTCAAATGTTATTATATCAAAACAGAAAAAATTCTGTGACTTTTCAGCAAAATATGTTAATTCTTTAATTAGTTAATAAAACTACCCTTTTACGCAGATGATACTGTCACCTACATTACATTACATTAGCAGTTATTTGTGTTCATTTCTTTTTGTATTTGTCACGTATTTAATGTATTTCAGGTGAATTATCCATTATTTTTGTTTTGCATTATTGTGCATTTTCACAACATCAAGACTATTTTTGTGGTGACTTCTAAATTAATTTCGCTCTACATTTAATCCTTATTCAGTCATTTATCACCATTTTTTGTAATTTTAGTCTCTGTGTAAATCATATATTTTCCTATATTTATTTCACTGATCATGTAGATGTTCACTGAAAGTCAGGATTAATTCAAAGGTTATTAGATCAGAACAGACAAAACTGAAGAAAAATTCTTTTTCAATAAAATATATCATTAACTGATCATAAACCCAGTGTGTCCATCCACTGTCATTGATCCAACTCCATGGGTTTTACTGTTGAATCAATGTTGTAGAAGATGACAGATGACATCCTGCAGATAGTTCAATAGAACCAGCACAGAGACTTTAATCTTGACTTTAAGGGACAAGTAGATTAGCACATCATCCACAAAACAATGTAACTGGATGTTGTGCTTTGTAAAAATTGAACCCAGGGGCAGCATATACAAAGAAAAGAGGATCCTGAATACAACCCTGAGGCACCCCAAAGCCTTCAAATTCAACTGGTATTACTAAACTGAAGAAAAAGTGACTTTTTCAACAAAGATATCAATAACTGAACGTATAAACAAGTGTCACCATCCACGGTCATTGATCCAACTCCATGGGTTTTACTGGTGAATCAGTGTTGTGGAAGATGACAGTGTTTCCATGGTAACTTACAGAGCCTCTGAACGTCCAAATGGTCATATCTGATAACCATGAAAAGATGAATAACTGTATTTTACACCAATCATTACATGTATTGATAGGATTAGTGGATCAACAGGTATTAAACAGTTTATAATAGTAGATGGTTTTGGTCTTTGAAGGTAAATCTCTACATGTTCTGTCTGTTTTTTATGTTTTACTGTTTCTTTAAAAGTGTGTTTTCTCTCCGTCAGGCGTTCCAGAAGGAGCTGGGGAAGCGAGCTGGGTGCATCCGGACCCTGAAACGCTCGGTTCGGGATCTGACCCGGAGCAGCACGGCTGACGCTCATTGGCTGCAGGAGCAGATGGACGAACTGGAGGGACGATGGGAGGCCGTGTGCAAACTGTCCGTCAGCAAACAGGACCGGCTGGAGGCGGCGCTTCAGCAGGTATAGAACCTGACTGAAGGACCAACGGCGTCAGACTGATGGGTTTAGACTGAAAGTGTCTGAGTAGAACTAGACATGACTATGAGACTCATAAACATCATGATTATGTGATAAATCAAAGCTGACGTGTCACCATGTTATTAGCTAAGCGGACGATAGGTCTTGAGATAGTGTGAAGGTGCATCATCTTTGTCATATATTAAATGTATCTTCCTTGGGACATTGTCTACAAAGTTTGTTCACAGTTTTGGGAAATTGTGATTTTTGAATTTCTGACAAATTTTTTGAAATATTAAGAATTTCCTTCTAACGGACCATATTTTGGTGGTTTATATCATGTAAATGGTTCCAGATATCAGTTTAGTCCCTCTCAAATATGGACTTTCATTTGGGTCCATGACCTTTGACCTTGAGTGACCTCAAAGGGCTGAACTCAAGGTCACTAATGTCTAGATTTCAGCAGTCTTTTTCTCTGACACTAATGGTCGGATTCATTTACATTTTTATATGCATCTTCTTGGGACAATGTCTACAAAGTTTATTCACAATTTGGAGAAATTTTGATTTTATTTATTTATTTTCTAATATTACAAATGGTCCTTTCCTTCTACTGTCCATATTTTGATGGTTTATTACATGTAAATGGTTCCAGATATCAGTCTAGTTCCTATTGATCAGTGATAGAAGTCATATATGGACTATGATTGGATGAGTTCAGTTCTCCTCCAGTGAAAGTCCCGCCCACTTTTATAGTTAGATTGATGTGCATCCAGACCACAGGACTGGAACATAGAACAGAACCTGACAACCTCACACATTCAACTGGTTCTGATCCACATAGAACAGACACTGACGTACAGAAACACTAGAACTGTTTTCATCTTCGTTTCCTCGCAGGCAGAGAAGTTTGACGGCCTCGTCCACGCCTTCATGGAACGACTGACGGAGGCCGAGAGGATCCTGAAATATGGAATCGTACCCGAGGACGAGGACGGGCTGAGAGCCTTCAGCAAACAACACAAGGTCAGGATGTTACACAACTGTCATGTCTGTGTGGGTGCTTTTGTCCATATCTACTCTGCCTCCAGGGGGTCAAAGGTCATGGTCTGTTACAGAACAAAAACCTGCTGTTGATTCACTGTGACTCAAAGACTCACTTGAACCCTTAAAAACCCAGAGGCTAATAAAAAAAACAAAAACAACAAACAAAACCCAGAGGCTTTTGTTTTTTCAACATCATCAGCATAATGAGGAGAGTTTCACATGTTAAAATACAAATGCACTTTTTCTAAGAATGGGGATCATGTATAACCTCTATCCAGTCCTCCATTTTTGGTGCATCCTTTTTAGCCACTTCCTAGTGACGGCTTGTTTTTCCTGTTTTTATTGACCAAAAACATTGTATCCTCAGTAAAATGGAATAATCTGTTTGGTTAAAAAAAAAAAAAAAAAGTCTTCAAATTTTCCATAATAATTTAGTCATAAATGTAAGTGCTAATTCATCTGCCATAATTAATGTTAAAAAATAAATACACATGATAAAATATCCAAGATAAAATATGGTTATTATACAGTCAGTAATGGTTTATCTGTATCTTATTTGAAGGGTTAGGGTTAGTAGGTGAAATGCATCTTGGGTAACACAAGCTCATTTGATAAAAACCTATATTCAGAAAGTCTGCACACTGATGTCCAATCTGTTCCTGTGTCTTACATCTGACCTACACCTCCAAAAGCAATGGCTGTGAGTTTAATGTGTGTTTACAGGCTAATTCAATCATATTCTGTTACTCCTGTAAGTTTAATAAGCACCTTAACACGTGCTTTTCTGTAGATGTGTAATGCTAGCTTGTTAGCCTATGGCATTCGCTAGCTTAAGTGTGTAATGTAGCTATGTATTAGCACTGTATATTAGCATGTTAATAACGCTATTGATTGGTGTTAACGATGCTAATTTGCATTTGAAACCGTAGCTACAGAGCCTCTGAACGTCCAAATGGGTCATATCTGATGACCATGAAAAGATGAAGAACTGTATTTTACATCAATTATTTCCATGTATTGATAGGATTAGTGGATCAACAGGTATTAAACAGTTTAGATCAGTAGATGGTTTAGGTTGGTGATGGATGTTTGGGTCTTTATGGGTTAATAACATTCACTTCAGAGCCCCAAACTGTCAAAAACAAGATGTTTGATTTCACTGGAAATGTTGGAAATCTCCACTTTAGATCAGATTTTATATTTGTTTGTTTAATGAACAAATCCTCAGGGTGTAATTCATGTTTGAGATGCAAAATTTCTGTATTGAGTTACTTTTTACATTGTTCAAAATTCTAAATGACTTCTGTATGTGTATATTTATTTATGTTTTTAAAACTTTAAGTATGTGTATTTAACTGCATTTCTTTTTAATGATTAAAAGTGACACATTTATTTCTTTTATTCTTTCCCCTGGAACTAAAGAGTAGAGAAATTCCAGTGCACTTGTACTGTAAGTGAACCAGTGCAATAAAACTGTCTTTATCTTTTTTATGTCTTTACTTCAGGAGCATATCAATAAAATGAGCAAAAATGAAGACAATTAGACATGTTTGTACACTTGCCTATTATCATTATTACCTATAAAACTGTTTTTACCACTGTTTCACTTTTTTGTTAATATTTTGTTTCATAGAGAAGTGGTTGAAAGACTTTGGTGAACAGGGAATCTCAACTCGAAAATGAATGAAAACATTTTGGAAATGAATAAAAATGAACAAAGAAATCACAGATAAATACAAATAGAATATTCAAGACAGAATGAGCAAAAATGAACAGAATTATCAGGAAAATGAACAAAAATTAAGACAATTAGACATGTTTTCTATACATACCTATTATTATTATTATTACTTATAAAACTCTTTTTTTAAATTTTGTTTTTAAATTTCAAAGCATGTCAGTAAAATGAGTGGTTTATAAACTTTTGAAACATTTTCCAACAGTAGGTATTTCTGCCTCTGGGTGTTGCTCGAGGTCTTTCTGCGTTGTTCAGACTTCAGTTTTAAGTTATGACAGACACTGGTCGTTTATACTAATTATATTTTCGTTCAGTTCCAGGGTGAGTTCTTGGATTAATTCCTAATAATAATTTGTGTCTTAGCGGTTACATAAATCCTTTGTGTGCAGGAGTCGATGGACGCCCTGGAGGCTCATGCGATGGAGCTCCAGAACATCCACTGTCTGGGGGAGGAGATCCTGGCGTCGTGTCACCCCGACTCCATCATCACCCTGAAGTCTTGGATCAGCGTCACCAAGACCCGCTACGAGGAGGTGATTGATACTGTCCCTGTGTCCTAAACTACAACTCAGTCAGTTATATTATTATACTGATG
Organism: Sphaeramia orbicularis; assembly: GCF_902148855.1. Lineage (NCBI taxonomy): Eukaryota > Metazoa > Chordata > Actinopteri > Kurtiformes > Apogonidae > Sphaeramia > Sphaeramia orbicularis. Next base: position 12,078,261 of record NC_043972.1, read on the forward strand.
TAACTCAGTCATTTCTGTCTCTTCCCCTGGTCCTGGTCCTGGTCCTGGTCCTGGTCCTGGCCCTGGTCCTGGTCCAGGTCCAGACGTGGGCCCAGCAGCAGGGCCAGAAGATCCAGTCCAGCTTGGCAGCTCTGGAGGCTGAGAAGGAGGAGGTCCAGAGGCTCCTGGACTGGATCGGATCAGCAGAGGAGGCTCTGAACCTGAGAGAACAAGAACCTCTGCCCGACAACACCGAGCAGAACCAGGAACTCATCGACCAGCACCAAGTAGGACCCTGGTTTGATTCCACATTATAACCACAGAATTTTATTTAATTACACGTTATAACCATGTAATTTTAATTAATTCCGCACTATAACCACATAATTTTATTTAATTACACATTATAACCACATAATTTTAATTAATTACACATTATAACCACATAATTTTATTTAATTCCACATTATAACCGCATAATTTTAATTAATTCCACATTATAACCACAGAATTTTATTTAATTACACATTATAACCACATAATTTTATTTAATTACACATTATAAACACATAATTTTTATGTAATTCAACATTATAACCACATGATTTTATTTAATTACACATTATAACCACATAATTTTAATAACACAACCATTTTTGCATATTTATTTATGTGTATTTCTTTTAATCATCATATTGATAATATATTGTCCAGTATTTACTGTTCTTTTCCTTCTACTTTTTATTATGCCTGAATGGAGCAACTGTAACATACAATTTCCCCCTGGGACTAATAAAGTATTTTGATTCTGACTCTCATCGATTCACCGTCTCAGGATCTTTTTTTTTTTTTTCATAGATGTCAAATACAAAATATGGATAGAGTTTTTGTATATGTATAAGTTGTTAGTGTATAAGTTGTATTCAGCCTAAAATCTTACTAACAATGGAATCATTGGCAGAAGGACCAGAACACTTATTAGATGGTCTTAATAAGACTATGGTCTGCGTAGGGGTGTCCACCATACGGTCCATGGGTCAAAACTGGCCTGTGAAAGGGTCCAATCAGAGGGAATAGTGAAATGCAAAAACATTTACATTTATATTAACCATCAAGGATATTAAAATCAGTTTAGATCAGGGATCATACACAGACCAGTATGATCTGAAGTGGTTTGGATCAGTAAAATAACAGAATAATCACCTATAAATGATGACAACTCCAAATTTTTCTCTTTGTTTTCATGTTAAAAAAAAAACTAAATTGAATGAAAATGTTTCCATTTACAGACTGTCCTTCACCAAATGTGACAAGGAGATTTATGTGTTCAATAAAGGTAAAAAAAAAACAAAAAAAAAACAGTAAAATGTGAACAACCTGAACAACCAAGTACAACCTGGAATTAATTAGGAAAAATGAGTGTAGTTTTATCTCAGGATGATCTTTACTGTCTTCACCAGAACCTGAACACTTACAGAACATCTTTTCTCTGCAGGTTTTCACCGAGGAGTTGAATAAAAAGTTCCCAGAGGTTGAACAAGCTACGAAATCCTGCAAACACAAGAGCATTTCAAAGCAGCAAGTGTCTCCAAGTAAAAGGCCTGTCACAAGTAAGACACGAATCCTGTAAAACACCTTCACTGTCACCACTCATGAGTCACAGATCGGTGGAACAGGTGCACTATGGGTAAACTGCAGTGGGAATGATATACATCTCCTTATATGGACTTCCTGGGGGTGGGTTTGTAGGTCACATCTTAGGTTTTTGCAAAATCATCTTCAAAACTGGAGATATGATCATTTTAAAAACCCTCTAAGAACGGTTTTCACCACAGTGTCACCATGTTTTATTAATATTTTTGTCATTTACAGCTGTAGAAAAGTGGTTCAAATACTTCGATAAGCAGAGAACCTGTACTAGAAAATGAATGAAAACATTTCTTAACCAACTATCACACTCGTTTTTCTTCCCTCCTTAAACAATAACTTTTTTTTGTTCTGTCTGTACAATTGTGCTTCACCCAGTTTTTTTTCTAGCACATGATAATGTTTTGCTTATTGTACTTTACCTCTGATGCTGGATTTGATCCTCTCTTTTGTAAATCGCTTTTGATTTAAGGCATCTGCTAAATGCAATGTAAGGTAATGTAATTTGGGAAAGAAACAAACATTTTTATTTATTTATTAACTTTTTACAAAAAAACAACAACAAAAACTAAAAAAATGCAAGACAATGAGCAAATTAGTTTATAAAATGAGCAAAAATGAACAAAATTATTAAGAAAGTGAACAAAAATTAAGCCAATTAGACATGTTTTTTACACTTACCTTATTTTATTCATAGATTCCACTACTTTTGTGAAGCTCAGACTTTGTTAAACCTGTTTCAACCAAAACACTTCATACACATGAGTGAAGGTGTGTTTTCACATTTTCAAAAGATCAGATCAGATAAGATAAAATAATCCTTTATTGGTCCCATGACTGGAAAATCTGCAGTTTTACAGCAGCATAAAGAAACTAAGACATATAAAAAAATATGTACAAAAATATATATAAAGCAGGACTCATTAGAAACAGTCATTATTTAAAAGTATGAAAAGTATATGTAAAAGAGTAAAGTAAGAAATATGACAATTGTATCAAGAATAATGTTATGTTCCCTCTGAGTTTTATTAATTTAATTTATTTATCAGGACAATAGAGTGGAACATAGTGGATGATCTTATCTTATAATAAAACTTTATTGTTTTATTTATTATTGTACAATGACAAACAATTTATCAGCTTCTTCCTCAGCAGTCGCAGTAAAAATGATAATAGAAATAAATCCAATAAAAGACATAGTCCAATAAAATACAGTAAATATACAGTAAATAGACACAACAGTAAAACCTTAGTCATAAATCTGACTTCAAACTCTTAGTATTGGTCTGAATTATCTCTTTCTACAGTGAACAAGAACAAACACAGACCTCAGTTACATAAATCTGAGATGGTCCTTTTGTCATTTTGATATAAAACACTTGGGTTTTGTGTTATTTGCAGGCACCTTAAAAAGGTGAATTTAAGACAGAAGTACCCTTTGGTGCCCTGAGGGTTAAACTACTGTTCAGATATTAGATGATCCAGTTGATTCATGTTGGTTTTTCTGCATCCAGAGCGAAGGAGTGCGATGAAGCTGCAGCCCCCCGCCCCGGTTCCCCTGGACCACCTGGACCCCCAGACCCCCCAGCTCAGTCAGCTGATCAGTCAGTGGCAGAAACTGTGGCTCCTGACAGTCGCAAGACAAACCCGCCTGGACCAACACCACAAGATGCTCAGAGAGGTGATTGGACTGGTTTAACAGCACTATTCAGATGTCAGTGGGTCATTATGGCTACTAGAGGGCTCCAGACCAGGATCTAGAACCACAGAGGGGTGGGAGAACAGTAGTGGACACGGCAAGAATCAGTGACCCTGTTTACATCCACACCAATACTCTGATTATTATCCAATGTCTGCAGTTATCAGATTATTATTGATCATGTAAACAGGATAATCTGATCAGTTTTATCCAATAACAGCAGTAATCTGATTATGAGAAATCAGATTAACACACCTAGATTTGACCCCAATACTCAGATCTCTTCACACATGTAAACAGATTAATCTGATTTTATTTCGTTGTTTTTTTTTTTTACATCCATGTGTGTAAAAAAAACAAACAAAATCTATTTAAACTGATGTTGTGCAGCGACAACATGAATGTAAAGAAAAAGGTAAACAATGAAATAAAATGAAGGATAGCAGCAACATGTGACCTATTTTGTTGTCTTATTAGCTCCTCCCGCATTAGGACAGCTAATGCCGACACCATAGGTGTTGTCATGGTAACAAGACAAGACCGGATGTTTTGAAAATGACAGGAAGTGTACATGTGACATCATAACATACGTATGAACTCCAAAAGAAATCAAATAATGGACTGAAACATGTAAACCAGTGTTTTTCGATTATCACATTTCTGAAGTGACTGTAAACGCATCGCATCTGATTATGGAAATTATTGAATAGAATAGCATAGAATAGATCTTTATTGTCACTGTCACAGGAACAATGAAAATCAGTTTAGCAGCTCAGTTCAATTTAGCAGCAAAACACTTAGTGCAAAAGGGACTGTAGGAGAAAAATTAAATAAAATGAAAATATAAGAGTATTAAGAAAAAGTAGGACTGTGCAAAGGCTCCAGAATAAAATATTAATACACATGTGCTACTAAAGTAATGCTACAACTCCTGAAATAAACAAAATATACAGGAAGAATATACTAAAGCTAACTCTTTACTACAGATGAGAGATATGTACAACCAAAAGGATATATACAGAAGGTGCAATTATCGGATTAGTCCCAGTTATGTTTTTTTTTTTTATGGTCATGTAAACGGGCTCAGTGTAAAGTCATTGAACAGTGCCCAGTGTTGTTCCATTAAACCCATATGCTTCTTTTGTATATTTTTACTTATTACTTATTTATATTATGAAGAATTAAGAAACCAGACAGTTCTATTATTTGTATGTGATGAAAACAAAAGAAAAATGTGTCAAAAATAACACATCATTTATAGAACATGTGTCGTCGCTGATTTTGTCTAAATTTTAATGAAGAAAATGAGTTTAGTCTGAGATTTTCTTCAACAAAATGAAAATGATGATGTTGTTTGTGGTTTTAAACTCTTCTAAACATTAAAAGACTGAAATATTTTGGATTTTATTTGACACTGTGACGCAAATAAATGCTGAAGAGAAAAAATGTTCATGATAATCAATGCTACTGACTGAAAATACAGAGATGGATGTAAGTTTTTGGACAACAATGCCTGGTATTCCATTGTCCAAATTCACATGCTCCTTTTGCACATGCTCAGTTCCATCGTTTCATCCAGGACATGACATGTTGAAACTGTCAACAATTTCATTTGGTTATTTTTTCTTCTTAACAATAAGCAAACAAAAACTAACCTGCTTTTTTTTTTGTGTCTGACGCAGCCACACCTTTAGAAACACCACAAAGATGTTTCTGGAAATATTTCATGATAATATTCGAGGTTGTGTCAGATTTGAACTGCGTCCAGACACTTTTTTCCACTGCTGTATTTGTATATAAATACTGATGCAGCTCCTGTTGAAATGTTTTCTCTTCTGAACAGATGGAGGAGTTCGCCAACTTCGACTTCAACATCTGGAGGAAGCGTTACATGCTGTGGATCAGTCACCTCAAGTCTCGGATCTTAGACGTTTTCCGCAGCATCGACCGCGACCAGGACGGACGCATCAGCAGGAAGGAGTTCATCGATTATGTCCTCGCCTCCAGTAAGACCAGGAAGATAAGATAAAAGATTAGATACGATACGATAAGATACGTTAAGATAAGATATGATTTAATAAGATATGTTACGATACAGTAAGATAAGATACATTATGATAAGACATGTTACGATAAGGTAAGATATGTTACGATACGATAAGATACGTTATGATATGATAAGATGAGCTACGTTACGATAAGATACAACAAGATAAGACATGATACGTTACGATATGTTAAGCTACATTACGATAAGATACAATAAGGTAAGATATGATACGTTATGATAAGATAAGATATGTTACAATACGATAAGATAAGCTACGATACGTTATGATACGATACGTTATGATATGATAAGATAAGCTATGTTACGATAAGATACGATACATTACGATATGATAAGATAAGCTACGTTACGATAAGATACGATACATTACGATAAGATAAGATACGTTACGATAAGATACGATAAAATACGTAACAATATGATACGAAAAGATACGTTACGATACGATGGGATGTAATATGATACAGTACGATAAGAGGTGATATGATACGATACGATGCAATAAGATGTGATACGATGCGATTTGGTACGATACATGGCGATACGATACAATAAGATGTGATATGATACAGTATAAGATACGTTGCGATACAATAAGATGTGATGTGATACGATATGATAAAGTGATATGGTACGATGTGATACAATACATTACAATATGTTATGATATGTATGCAATAGGTTAATTTGTTATTGGTCCCATGACGGAAAATCTGCAGTTTTACAGCAGCATAATGATACTAAGACATATAAAAAGAATATACAAAAATATTTAAAAAAAAAAATATATATATATATAAATGAGGACTCATTAGAAACAGTAATTATACAAAAGTACAGAAAATATATGAAAAAGTTCAAAGTAGGAAGTATTATAATTGTATCAAGAATAATGTTATGTTCTCTCAGAGTTTTATTAATTTAATTTAATTTATTTATTCATTAATCAGGACAATGGAGTGGAACAGAGTGGATGATCGTATCTTATAATAGAATAGAAAACAAAAGAATAGAACTTTATTTTGATTTAATTTATTTGTTTGTTTTATTTATTATACTACAGTGAAAAACTATTTATCAGCATCTTCCTCAGCAGTCACCGTAAAAATGATACTAGAAATAAATCCAATAAAAGACCTAGTTCAATAAAATGCGCTTCATATTCAGTAAATAAACAGTAATAAAACCTGTTTAATCTTAGGTCAGTAAACTGTGGCTGATAAACACATCTTCCATCGGTATCCTGTTCTTCTCCTGTCGTAGAGTTTCCAACCAACTCCCTGGAGATGAACGCTGTCGCCAACATCTTCGACATGAACAGCGACGGATTCATCGACTACTATGAGTTTGTGAGCGCGCTCCATCCGAGCCGAGACCCCTACAGGAAGACCCTGGACGCAGATCAGATCAACGAGGAGGTAAAGACGTGTTCAGGGCGAAACATCATCTGTATTTAAGTGACGTTCGACCATTTGACTGTGGACGCTGTGTTCTCCAGGTGAGTCGACAGGTGTCCCAGTGTAACTGTCCAAAGAGGTTCCAGGTGGAGCAGATCAGCGCCAACAGATACAGGGTGACCTTCTACTGCCAGATATTTAGATATGGACAAAAGGCTGTGGACACATTGGATTCAAGTGTTTCTTTTCTAACAGGGGGGTGGGATCCAAAACAATAATGACTAATGTCAGAATATAGTTTCATATTATGGGATAAATATCAGTGCATTGGTTAGTTTGGGTTAAATTATCACCTTTGTTTCCAAATTATTCAGAGTGGGTTTGAAATGAATTTAGATCAATACTGATTTAGTTTTTGGGTTTTTTTTTATCCATGACTATTATTTTAAATGTTCTTCTTCTAAATTTCTAAAACATTTTAATGCTCTGACTGGAAATAATAATTTTCTTCCACAACTAACCATCTGCCTTCTTTTTTTGTGTGTATTTTGTTTGTGTTTTGATGCTCTTTTCTCTATTTTTGTTCATTTTGAGGCTTTTGTATTCTTTTTTGTGCCTGTGGTGTTCATTTTTAGTCATTTTGTTGCTTAATTTGTTCATTTCTCTGATATATATATATTTTTTTTTTTTTTGCTCACCGTTTATTTTGTCATGTATTCTGTTCATTTTGTTGCATTTGTTCATTTTTGGGTGTATTTTGATGCTTGTGTTGTTTATTTTTATAATTTTTTTTTTCACTGAGGAAAAGAAGTCTAACGTTAAACTTTGAGGAATTATTGATGTTTTTAAACTATATGGACATAAATATTTGGACACATCATGTCTACAGCTGTCAGATGTCCTGTTCATAAGGATTTAAGAGAAAAGCATCAATATTTCCTTTAAGTTTAATGGTAGATTTTTCTTCCTCAGTGAGATGTGAAGAAAGTAGATGGTTAGTTGTGGTAGAAAATTATTATTTACAGTCAGAGCCTGAAAAATATTTAACATCTAAAATCATAGTTATAGATAAAAAAAGAAATAAAATGAAATAAATCAGTGATGAGAGAAATTTGAGCTGATCTGAGATAAAAACATCAATATTTCCTTAAAGTTTAATGGGAGATTTTTCTTCCTGAGATGTGAAGAAAGTAGATGGTTACTAAAAAAATCAGTAAAATGAACAAAATAAGTAACAAAATTAATTTTTAAAAAATGGAGAAAAGAGCATCATAATGAACAAAATACACACAAAAAAATAGAGTAGATGGTTAGTTGTGGTAGAAAATTATTATTTACAGTCAGAGCAAGAAAAATATTTTAGAAATTTAGAGGAAGAACATTAAAAATCATAGTCATGGATTAAAAAAAATAAAATCAATGTTGAGAGAAATGAAGTCAAAACCATCTCCAAGTCATTTTGAAAACAAAGAAAACTATTTTTAAAAAATAGATTTTATATATTATAGATTTTTTTTAAAGATAACAATTTAAACCAAACTAACTAATGCAATGATATTTATCCCGTAAAATAAAACTATATTCTGACATTAGTCATTATTGTTTTGGATCCCAGATTCCTGTTAGAAAAGAAACACCTGAACTCACCATGTCCACATACTTTTGTCCACATCCTTTTGTCCATATACTTGTATTTCTGTATATTTTAGTGGTAGTGGTGTAAATCCTCTGACTCTGTGCCATGTTCGTGCAGTTTGGAGATTCCCAGCAGCTCCGGATGGTTCGAATCCTTCGCAGTACGTTGATGGTCAGAGTTGGAGGAGGCTGGACGGCTCTAGACGAGTTTCTGGTGAAGAACGATCCCTGCAGAGGTCAGTACGACACCACTGACCCCAGAAAAGTAGAGTTTAAGGAGCCATATGAGCAGGTTAAGGTGAGGGTTCAGAGGTTTATTCAACATGTGGGTCCTGGTGTGGTTTAAAGAGCACAAACTCACCACTCAGATCCATTATTTAAACTGTAAATGTAGTTTCTTTATTGAAAACCAAGGAACAGGAGTCACAAATGACTTAAATACTATATACACTTTATACAGAACATCATATGTTCTGTGTATCTATTATGTTTCACTGCATTTTCTCTGATAAATGAATAAATAAATACAATTAAATGAATAAAACTCTCAGGGAAGATAACTGATTATTACTAAGTTCTTGATACAACCGTAATATTACATACTTGGCTCTTTTATATATATTTTCTGTACTTAATATAACTACTGTTATATAAAGTCCTACTTACTATATATTATTTATATTTTTTTATATGTTTTTGTATCCTTATGCTGCTGTAACACTGCAAATTTTCCTGTCATGGGACTAATAAAGGATTAACTTATCTTAACTTAACTCATCTTATTTTAACTTATCTTATTTTAACTTCTCTTATTTAACTTATCTTCTCTTTACTTATTTTAGCTTATCTTTTTTTAACTTATCTTAACTTATCTTCTCTTATTTTACCTTATCTTATCTTCTCTTAATTTAACTTACCTTATTTTAACTTACCTTATCTTCTCTTGTCTTATTTTAACTTGTCCTTTCTTCTCTTAACTTCTTTTCTCTTAACTTATCTCATCTTCTCTGTTCTTATTTTAACTTATCTTCTCTTAACTTGTCTTATCTTCTCTTAACTTCTCTTATCATAATTGATCGTATTTTAACTTACCTTACCTTAACTTTTCTTATCTTATTTGGATTTATCTTAACTTATCTTCTCTAATTTTAACTTATCTTCTCTTAACGCATCTTATCTTCTCTTAACTTTAACTAATTTAACTTAACTTAATTTAACTTATCTTAACTTATCTTATTTTACCTTCTCTTATCTTATATTAACTTAACTTCTCTTAACTTTAACTCTTAACTGTTTCTCCACATCTCCATCTCCCTCCAGCCTGTTTCTAATTGTTAAATATGTTCTGTTTTCTGTTTCCGTGTTCCATTCCTCCTGTAAGTAACACTTTTTTACTTCATCTCGGTAAATCTTCCTGCTGTTTCCCCAACAGTAAAAGGTCGGACCAACCTGAAGATCAAGGAGAAGTACTTATCTCCATCAGGAAGTTCATCTAAGGGTTTGACGGTGAGCAGGTCCAACTCCAGTCTGAGCCTGTACAGCAGCGCCTCAGCCCCCACCAGCCCCATGACCCGCAAGGCAAGTCCCGCCTCCAGCCGCAGCATCCACACACTAACGTCTGCACATACAGTTACGTCACATTAAATTAGACCCATCTTTATCTACAGCAGGTTCCACTTGTCTTCTATTATCTACAGTATCACTCACTAACATCAGCCCACCGTTTACATTTATTATATCAATTTTATCAGTGAACACTTTATGTTTGGATGGATGTCTCCTCCGAACGTCACACTTTTACAGTTTTCTCTGTATATTTAAGGATAACTTTTGAACTCAGGGACTGTTTTTTCAAAACTCTAAACATTAACCACAAAATGTCACATCAAACTGTCAACACAGTCCCTGTAAAGACAAACGATTCTGGAAAATACCTCCAAGCTCCATGAAAAATCTGTGTTTTTGGTTAAAACATGATTAGATTAAAATTAGATTAGATCAGATTAAATTAGATGACATTAAATTAGATTAGATCAGATTAAATTAGATTAAATTAGATTAGATCAGATTAAATTAGGTTAGATTAGATTAAATTAAATTAGATTAGATCAGATTAAATAAAATTCCAGTAATGAGATTAAATGAAATGAGTTTGGAATAAATTAGATTGGATTAGAACAGATTATATTACATTAGATTACTTTAGATCAGATTAGATTAAATTAAATTAAATTAAATTAGATCAGACCTGATTGCATTAAATTAGATCCAATCAGATTAAATTAAATTCCATGAATGAGATTAAATGAAATGAGTTTGGAATAAATTAGGTTAGATTAGCTCAGATCAGATTACATTATATTACTTCAGATCAGATCGTATTAAATTAGATCAGATCAGATTAGATTAAATTAGATCAGATTAAATTAAATTAGATTAGATGAGATGAGATTAAATTAGGTCAGATCAGATTAGGTTAGATTAAATTAGATCAGATTAAATTAAATTGGATTAGATTAAATTAGATCATATTCGATTAAATTAAATTAGATCGGATTATATTAAATTATATCAGATTAAATTAAACTAGATCAGATCAGATTAAATTAAATTGGATGAAATAAGATTAAATTAAATGAGTTTTGAATAAATTAGTTTACATTAGATAGAACTTTATTCATCCCTTGGGCAGAGCTGGGCAGAATTAGCTAACTATAACAATAATCATCATCAAAATGCCTGTGCTGTTTTTTCCTTCTTTACTGGACCACACACATTTCTTTCTCATGGACTCCAGTTGTTAAATTTGCTGCTGTGGGTTCAGTTCTGTCATATTTGACTCATTTTTGTGACATACTGTATCTACCTGGTCTGATTTGACCTGGTCTGGTTCATCTGTCCTGCTGCAGGCGTTACTCAGACGGAGTTACTCAGGTGATCGCTGCCTCCGCCCCAGAAGCTCCATCGCTGCTTTGGGTTCGGATCTCCAGTTCGTCACAACAGGAGACGACAACTCCCCATCGCCATCAGGTCTGAAACCACCGCCATGATGATGCACGACAATGAACGAACATGAGTAGAATCTGCAGGTTAACCCTTAGTGGTCTGACTCTATTGTGGCCGTTGTTCAGTACTTTGGATTCTGCCTTTATATACTATATATAGAAATGTTTACTATACCCATGTTTGGTATCTTTTTTTCAGCACAACTTCATCTATCTCATCTGTCTATTATTTTTTCACTTTAACCTACTATATCAACACAAAAGGACAAAAAAAACACACAAAAAATATAAAATCCGATTTGAAAAATGTATAGAATTTATTGCATAAATAACACAAAGATGCTTAACGAACTTTTTCAAAGACTTTAAAAATGAATATTGGTTCCAAATATTAGGTATATAAATTTCAAATTGTAATAAATTAAAACTAAACTCAAATATTTGATATAAAAGCAGATCTTTACATAAGTGTTTTCTCCTGTTTTCTCCCCCCTCTCCCCCACCCCCTCACACCCCCGTCCTCTTGGTTTCGGCATCTGGTTCAGGTGGGGGTCATTCTCACCCTTACCTGTAGTAATAATAATAAAAATAATAATAATAATAATAATAATAATAATAATTAGGGGTGTGTATCTGCAAGAATCTGGCAGTACGATACAAATCACAATACTAGGATCACGATACGATATATCACGATATATCATGATACTGTTAAAAGGCAATTTTTTTTTTTTTTAAAGATTATTTCCTGGAAGAATTGAATTACACCAGAAATATGTACAAATACTAAACATATTTTTATGTCAGAACAGGATCTAATGCTCTATCACAACATTTTTCTAATTCTTCTAGTTTCCAAAGAAACTACCATCTGCCTCTCAGAGTACAAAGTGCTTTTAGGATGCTTCAGATAGCCATTACTTAATAAAAGAGTGTTGAATAATAATAAAGAAGATTGAAACAATAAAGAAAAACAAAAATAAACCTCCGCCATGTCTGCATTTGAATAAATATGTAAAAATATCAATACAGTACTTTTTACTATCAATACAGTATTGTGAAATGAAATATCACGATATATTGCAGAACTGATATTTTCTAACACCCCTAAAAATAATAATAATAATAATAATAATAATAATAATAATAATAATAATAATAATAATAATAACAATAAATTACATTTATAAAGCACTTTTCATTCAGCTGAATCTCAAAGTGCTACAGAGAGAAGACAGAAAACTGTATCAGGAATAAAAGACTAGGTGAATAAAACAGAGCTAATGCATTCTGTGGATTAGAATCCGCAGATTCAGTCAATTTTTTCCAGTTTGAAAAAGGACGAAAAATGACGAAGATATCCTCCTGAGACCCAGGCATGCATTTTTGTCCTCTGTAGTGGACAAGAGTTTCACAGCTTTACTTTAAGATAAAAAAAATAACATAATGTCCACTGAAAAGGACATTATATTAAAAAAAAAATATAAATATAAATATATATATATATATATATATATATATATATATATATATATATATATGAAAAAACTGTTGCATCATGCCGTTTCCAATTAAGGCAATTATTTAATGTAAAATGGTGAAAATGTTTACTTACTGGGTGTCAGTAGGTTATAGTAAGAAATCTAACAACCCCCCCTCCACCTCATTTTCATAGTTTTACTCATGTTTGTTTGCTCTGGTTTCAAATGGTCATATCTCTGGTTGTATTTGCTCCATCAAGGCAAGGCAAGTTTATTTGTATAGCACATTTCAGCAACAAGGCAATTCAAGGTGCTTCACACATGACATTGAAATACAACAACAGGGAAAAAGAAACATATTCAAAACATTATGAAAGAAACATGTAAAAGGTGATTAAAAACAGCAAGAAAACAACACATAAAACCCAAAAATATAAAAACACACATATTAAAGTAAGAGTTGCAGTGCAGAGTTTCGAAGGAGAATATAAAATTTAAAAAGTCAAAAGCCTTTTAGTCAAATGCAGCAGTGAACAGGTGAGTCTTTAACCTTGACTTAAAAGAGCTCAGACTCTCATCAGACCTGATATTTTCTGGTAGTTTGTTCCAGATATACGGAGCATAGAAACCGAACGCTGATTCTCCATGTTTAGTTCTGATCAACATCAAATAAAAAGTGGGAGAGTGTTTCAAGTCCACACTTTCAAATGCAATTGTCCCCGGTGGTCTATATGACCGACTTCCGACGCTACGATGTGTTGAAAATGTCATGTGATTGAGTCACAGGGCCGTGATGTTGGACCCCTAAGGGTTAAAGGGTTTTTAAACCAGTGGTTCCCAACCCTTTTTGGCTTGTGACCCCATTTTAACATCACTAATTTCTGGTGACCCCAGACATTCAAAACGGAGACTTTTTTTTAAATTTTTGCTAAAATTTATTTGTTTTTGATCATGTAATAGTTTGCTATATATGTTGCAAATAAACGTTAATTTTAGAGGACATTTAGTCTATATAATGCATATAATTGTGGACGGAGGCAGTAAAGCCAGGTGTAGATTACTGTACAAAGGGAGAATTTTGTACAGTCAGTCCAAAGGCTGTAAATTAATACTGAACAAACAATAACTCAAACTATGAATTATGAAAGAGTTGCAGCATCTGAAACCGGCCACAATGAACATTTGAAAGAAGCAGTACCACAGTGTTTCAGTTTCAGAGTTTGTCATGTCTTTACCTCCGCCAGGAGGTATTATGATCACTTTGCTTTGTGTGTGTTTGTTTGTTAGCAACTTTACCAAACATCTTTACCAAATTGTACCCACAGATAGGCCTCGACCCTTGGACCAACCCATTAAATTTTGGGCCAAGTAGGCCAAAGTTCAAGGTCAGAGCAAGGTCACAAAATCTACAATTTTCCTATCTCTCATCATTGAGCAATTTTCGAAAATTCATAAAAAATTAAAAACGACTCCAGTTAGCCTCCAATTTGATCCACCCGTAGCTTATAACAATATCTTGTATCTGGCACAAAATTGTCCACATCCACTGTGGAATGTGGACTCTGTGGACATTTCAATTTAACATTGCAAGTCCCATTTACGACACATTTTTCGTTATAACTCAACAAATATTGATTGGAATTTAATATAAGTTGACATACACATGACTGGTACCAAGCTTCAACTTTTTCTGCTGTATGGAACAACCTTGAAACTGTTTAATTTAAAAAGAAATAGTCGATCCACACACGCACACTGTTCAGGTGCTTGGCGGAGGTTTGTGTTCTCTGAACATTTGTTTATGTATTGTGATTGTCTCTCTCAACTCACCATATATTTTTCATTAGTAAGTTCTTATTTTATTTTTTTCAATTACTAGAAATTTCAGGCTACCCCATTTGAATTCCAGGTGACCCCACGTGGGGTCCCAACCCCAAGGTTGAAAAACACTGGCTTAAACCGTGTTTCTGTTTCTGTCGTGTAGATGAAGCTGAACGCTTGCCCACATGACGACCTCCGCCCTGGACGCCACGTACGCTGCCGTCCTGAACCCAAACACAGCCTGGAGGGCCCTGAAGCAGAGATAAGAGCCGACGTGAACAGATAGAACGGCTGAAAGCGAGGCATGGGCTGCATCTGAACGGCAGGCGGCGGACTGGCCTGACCTCCAGCCGAGGCCACGGGACCAGACGCCCAAGGACGTTTAGCTTTGACAAACTGTGTGAATGTGATTCTTCTGTAAGGAGGTCAGTTCAGATGCAAGACAAACACGTTTTTATCTCCTGTTCCGTGTCATACGGCTGTAGGTGTAGGAGCTAAGACGCTGCATGGTTTCCTTTTGCATGATCCCAAGATTTTAACCCTGAACAGATTTTTTATTCCACTGTGGTTGTAATGATGAGAGTGGTGAGACTGAGACCGACTGCCATTAACCCATAAAGACCCAAACATCCACCACCGACCAGAACCATCTACTGGTACTGATCTAATCTGTTTAATACCTGCTGATCCACTAATCCTATCAATCCATGTAAATAATTGGTGTAAAATACAGTTCTTCATCTTTTCATGGTCATCAGATATGACCCATTCGGACATTCAGAGGCTCCATAGTTACCGTGGAAACACCGTCATCTTCTACAAGATTGATTCACCAGTAAAACCCATAGACAGTGGAGGAAATGAACAAAAATGAAGAAAAAAAAATCCACAAAATAATAAGTAAGGGGAAAAAATAAGATAGAAATGTGCTAAAATAAAGTAAAAAAGAATAAAATAAGCCACAAAATAAACAAAAACTGCCAAAGTAATGAATAGAAGGAACAAAAAAGGAACAAAATTGGAAAAATAATAATAATAATGAAATAAGCAAGAAAATGTTGGGTTTATGTTCAATTAATGATACATTTTTCTTCAGTTTTCTTTGTTCTGACATAATAACAGTTGAATTTGAAGGCTTTGGGATGCCTCAGGGTTCTATCCTGGATCCTGTTTTCTTTGTATATGCTGCCCCTGCGTTCCATTTTTAGAAACTGTAACATCTAATTTCATTATTTTGTGGATAATGTGCAAATTTATGCCCCGTTAATGATAGACTTTGCTGAAAAAGTCACTTTTTCTTCAGTTTTCACTGTTCTGATATAACAGTTGAATTTGAAGGCTTTGGGGTGCCTCAGAGTTCAATTCTGGGTTCTGTTTTCTTTGGATATGCTGCCCCTGAGTTCCATTTTTAGAAAAAACATCCAATTTTATATTTTTGCAGGTGATGTGCTAATCTACTTGCCCCTTAAAGTCAATATTAAAGCCTCTGTGCAGATCCTATTGGACTATCTGCAGGGTGTCATCTGTCATCTTCTACAACATTGATTCACCAGTAAAACCGATGGAGTTGGATCAATGACAGTGGATGGGGATACTTGTTTTAGGCTTGGTTAAGGATATATTTAACTGAAAAAGTCACTTTTTCTTCAGTTTCCTCTATTTTTCATACAATAAACATCAACTTTTTAAATGAAATATATTTATGGATTTTTCTGGTGTGAAGGAAAATATACAATACTTGTTCAATTTAGAGCTGAAACGATTAATCCACTCAAAGTGATAAAAAAAAAAAAAAAAATCATTCAACCACAATTCTCCTGAATCAAAGCTTTGTTTCCTTCATTTCTCTGCTGTTAAACATTGGTTCCACTGTTGTGTTTCACACGGACACTTATTGTGATGCACAAAGAAGCTTCAATTCAGGAAAACTGCAATAGAATGTTTCCCTTCAATTAATTCGAGTCGATTAATCGAATCCTCAATTTTTGCATTCGCTTCAAGCACCTAATTGATTAACTGTTTCAGCTCTGGTTCAATTAAAGACAACGTTTTTCAATACAGGAAACAAACATCAAACTCCCAACAACCAAAACAAAACAAGATAAAAGAAAAGAAAAAAAAAAAAAAAAGGAAGGAAAACCCCCCAAAAAGAAAAGAACAACAAGGACCATTGATTTAATGCCTTTACAGCCCCACATGATACAATAAATGAAAGAATGAGCTGTCACAGGGTTTTTGAGTTGTGGAAGTAGGTCAGAAACAACAACTTTAATCTGAGCTTTTGTGAACGTCTGTATGATCAGTGAATTAAATACTGGAAAATACAGGATTTTTACTGGAAAAATATAAAATATGGAGGATTATTTTGTAATAAATGGTGTTAAATCGCTTAGAAAATGTCAAAAATCCTTTGGAACCACTGTAGCACTGGGTCTTTATGGGTTAAACACATCATCCAAACATATTCTCAGCACCATCGTGACGTTAATGTGATTAAAAACTGACTTTGAACACAGTCAGAACATGTGAGTTGTGTCCAACTGCCCAGAGCTTCCAAAAATCAACCAAACCAAAAGATTGCGTTCAGTTCCGTTCTTCATCTGTGTAGAGTTAGTATTATTTTTGAGTTGATTCCACAGAGGTGACATTGTTGGCAGGGCCACACAGGTTCGTCTTTACCTTTTTGACGCCATGTTATTGATTAATTATGTATTTGTATCTTTTGTCTGTACTGAAGTTTTAAACACTGGAGATTATTTTCTGATCAATGCACTGACATAAAACAGTGTGGATTATGTAGAGATTATTTTCTCAGGATCGGTTTGATGTATTTCTATGGAACATTACTGTGAAAATGTAGGTGTTTTATTTTCTTGATAACACTGGACTTCCTAGGAATGTTTTGTTTAGCACATTTTTTTAAAATAAAAAAAAACGCACTTTTCTGTATCCATCTGCTGTAGAGTAGGTTCTTCAGTTGCAGTAATTGAGTTTTCTGTTCATCTAATGCACTGGACTGGACTTGGAATATTTCATTCTGATGTTTCCACACAGTTTCACCAAAACCAACTGTTTTTCCTTCTCTTTCTGCCTGTAAAAGCCTCTGGTCTATGTGGAATTCTCACAGTTTTCCCATTTTTTTGTTTCTGGACTCATTTAAGTCATTCCTTCACGGTCTTCAGAGGTACGACAGGTTTCAGAAAAATAGACGAAGCAGCTGCAGTTTTTACCATCACTCTTCATTACTTCATCATCATTAGTCGCTTTTCCAACGGACATCTGTGCAGAACTTTACCGATATTTACTAAATGTCGAAAAAGCAAGTGCTTAATGTCGGTTCTTCCATTAAATCCCATTGGTTGAGGGAGGAGGAGAGGGCGGTTCTGTGTTTGTGGGCATTTATTTGTAATACAGCCCTAAAATAAAATGCTTTTTTCTTTTCTACACGACATATAAATTTTGAACAAACATCAATTTGTCAAAAGGAAAAAGCATCTGAACAAATAAATTAAAATAATGCAAAGATTTAGAGACACAAAGCAGAATAGAGAAATAACAATAATAAAAACTTAAAATACACAGATCGAAGAAAAATAAATAAATAAATACATCAGAGTAAGTTCAGTCCATTTATAGAATTTTTTATAAATTGCCAGTGTTAGTGCTTTTTTTGTTAAAGATAAATCCAGTGATTTATGAAATAAAATGCTTAAGAATTGTCTGTGTTTAGAAGTGAGATCGTGTACATGTGTGAATTCCATTGCAGTTTTGAGTGATTTACCAATTTTGTACACCCGAAAAACCACCTCTTGCCAACACAAAAACTTTTCATCAAAAGACAAGAGTTTGGGCGAAATTGTTGTTTTTACATTAGGTAAATTTTTGTGCGCAAGTTATATTCGCGCAAATTGATGGTCAATGGAAAAATGACTTTTTTTAATGAAAAGTTTTTGCGCTTGTAACAGGTGGTTTTTTGGACGTAGCAAAATTGGTATATTGCACAAAACTGTAATGGAAAGACCCTTTATTGGGTTTCCTGATGTGTCCACACAAACCGGACCACATTTCTTTTAAAACTTTTCTTCTTCACTTGCCGTAACATCCATCAACATCCGTTTTTTTTTTTTTTTGTTCATGTGACTCTAGTTGTGCAGAAAGGTCTTTCCATCAGAGTTTCGTGTGATTTACCAGTTTTGCTACGCCCAAAAAACCACCTCTTGCCAGCGCAAAAACTTTTCATGAAATAAACGAGAGATGTTTTTTCCATTAGGTAAATGTTTATGTGCACATTATATTCGCGCAAATTGAGGGTCAATAGAAAAGTGACGATTTTTTTTATGAAAAGTTTTTGCGCTTGCAAGAGGTAGTTTTTCGGACGTAGTTAAATTGGTATATCGCACAAAACTGTAATGGAAAGACCTTTTATTGGGTTTCCCGGTGTGTCCACACATACTGTGACATATTTGTTTTAAAACTCTTCTTCTTCTCTTGTTGTAATGTCCGTCAACATCCAATTTTTTTATTCACATGACTCTAGTTGCACAAAAAGGTCTTTCCATTACAGTTTTGCGTGATTTACCAATTTCGCCACACCTGAAAAACCACCTCTTGCCAGCGCAAAAACTTTTCATCAAAAAACGAGAGTTGTTTTTTCCATCAGGTAAATTTTTACGCGCAAGTTATATTCGCGCAATTTGAGGGTCAATGGAAAAGTGACTACTGAGTAAATACATTACCGAGGCTGTAAATGTTACTGTTTGTATTTGTCAGTTTATACAAGGTCGATATAAACACGAGAAAACGGCTGATCGACTTAAATGCATTTGGTCTATGCAGTTGTGCAAATGTTTTTTACATGTTTTTACAGTGTAAAGTACCGTTTCCTTTTGGGCTCAACGTGTCAGCGTTGGGAAAAGTTGACGATTTCCTGTTCTATAAAAAATGTAACGTCCAGATTTCACTACTGCTATGCACCCTGAAACTTTCTGTACCATAAATGTTTCTATTCCCAGCACTCGTTCTTTTAGGGAAACTGTAGAAGAATGTGACTAATATGTTACGTCCACTTAAAATAAAACCTTTTGTAATAAACCTGATTCTGTGTTTGCATCCGTGTGTGTGTTCAACTGCAAATCAATCCCAAAATGATCAAATGTGTTCACAACTGTAACACAATCAGGATAAAGGTCATTGTCTTGTGTTTTACGTGTTTCAGATTCATTTTAAGGTGAAGTTCTTTCAGTCAGAAACCGAAGCCCAGTTCCCCATTGTGTCCGTTTTCCCTCCCGTCGACGTCCAACAACGGATCTTTCAGACTCGCTGGGTTCATTCGTACTGAACTGAAAACACAGACGGATCTGTTCAAACAGGATCCAGCTGTTTGGACAAAGAAAAGCAGAGGATTGAGCTTCTACACAAACATTCTCCATGACTCTGGGCTGTCGGAGGCCTCGTAGAGACCTGAACTTCTGTTAAATAACAATGTCTTATGACTGGATTCAACGTATGTGAGTCAAAAATAATCTGTTATAAAAGAAAGTGGGGAAATAGGTCACGAAATCAACAGGTTTTCACTGAACTGGAGACAATGATTGAATGGGTTTTATAAGTTACGATAAAGTTAGGAAATGTGTGAGTAATGAATGAAGAAAAAGAATAAGAAAACAAAAATTAGAAAAAGAATAAATAAGTATATCCAGTCCAATCCAACTTTATTTGTAAAGCACTTTAAAACAACTGCAGTGAACCAAAGTGCTGCACAGAAGAGTAAATAAACCCAAATAAAAGAATAAAATACAGAATAGATTTAAAGACATAGAAACTGTACAAAAAAGAAAACAGTGCTTTGCAGAAGAAGAAATAAAACCTGAATAAAAAGTATAAACATAGGGAGTTAATAGAATAAATAACCGTACCATTTTTGGTCTGTGCTGTTCTTATCCATTAGTTTTACTGTAGTTTTATTCTTACCATTGTTGGTTTGTAGTTATTATAATGTAAGTTGACGGTTAACTGTTACCATGGTAACACCGCCAGGAAATGTACACTATCAGTCCAAAGTTTGGACTCGTGGGTTTTCTTTCTTTTCATGACTTGTAGTTTCTCACTGAAGGCATCAAAACTATGAATGAACACAGATGGAATTATGGAGTTAAAAAAAAGTGACCTAACTCAGAGCATGTTTTATATTTTAGATTCTACAAAATAGACACATTTTGCTTTTCATTCTTCTGTGATCAATCTCATGTCATTTAAATGAGAAGGTGAGTCCAAACTTTGGACTGGTGGTGGACATTGTTTCCATTTTTCACACACATTTTGGTTCTATAATGTAAATACTGTCGAATGAGTTGATTCTAATTCGGTATCGGCATATTTTGTTTATTGTTCTGTCCTGAAGTCTAAGGACAGGAGTGAGGATTTAAAACAGGGGTGTCAAATTCAAATTAGTTCTTCTGCCCGTTTGATCTCCATTGGGCCAGACCAGTAAACTAAAAGCATAATAACCTATAAATAATGACAACTCCAAACTATTTTCTTTGTTTTAGTGCTAAAAAAATAACATTGAATTATGAGAATATGCACTTTTACAAACTACCCAACCAAAAAAAGACAAGAATAACCTGAAAAAACTGAAATTTCTTTAGAAAATAAGTACAATTTTAACAAATTTTATGCCTCTTTGTATCATTTATACATCTACAAAGGCACAAAACATTTAGTAAAAGCCAGAATATTGTTAAAATTGCACTTAATTTTCTTAAGAAATTTCATTTTGTTCAGGTTATTCTCATCTTTTTTTTGATTACGTAGTTTGTAAAAGTAAATATTTTCATGATTTAATGTTTTTTTTTCTACTAAAACAAACAGAAATATTTGGCATAATATTTATAGGCATAATGTAATATTTGTGTTTTTCACATTAAACCAAGATGGATATTTGAAGTCATGGGTTATTTTCCTATTATTTTATTTGAGATCACGTTGGTCAGTATGTGGCCCCTGAACTAAAACCAGTTCAACATAACTGGTTGTTCATATCTTCAGTGTAATTTGTGTACTTTGAAACTTCATCTCGCGGGCTGAGTTTGGCCCATGGGCCGCATGTTTGACACCCCTGATTTAAAATGTTATTAATGTTATTACCTTCACCAAGGAGGTTATGTTTTCATCAGGGTTTGTTTGTCTGTTAGCAAGATAACTCAAAAAGTTATGGATGGATTTGGATGAAATTTTCAGGAAATGTTACTACATGCACAAGGAACAAATGATTACATTTTGGTGGTGATTTGGGGGGGCGGTGTCACAACCAAGGTTATTATCGTTAACGAAAACTAACGAAATGACGAAAACTAGAATTGTAAAAGCATTTTCGTTAACTGAAATAAATAAAGACTATAATTGAAAGAAAAAAAAAAAAGATAACTAACAAACTGTATTGTGCATTTACAAAACTAACTAAAACGGATAAAAACTGCAGATAAAATTCCCTTTGCTTTCGTCTTTGTCAATGTCGGACTGATATGAAATCGATTTATTTCAATGAAGCAATTTTAGCTAGTGACACCATATGACACTTCACGGTCCGTCACTCGTGGTTTCCAGTCGTCTTCTGGTCCCCACTCTACCTGGAAACATGGAGACTAAAGTTGGGAGAAAGCAGCAGAGTCCTGTCTGGGATTTATTTGAGTATGACGAAGAAGAAGAGAAAAGATATAAAGAAACTAAAACTAAACTAAAACTAAGCATTTAGAAAATAACAAAAACTAATAAAAACTAGCAAACCTGCTCTAAAAACAAATTAAAACTAACTGAATTAGAGGGAAAAAAAAAAAAGTCAAAACTAATAAACTAAACTATAATGAAAAATCCAAAACTATTAGAACCTTGGTCACAACAAGAAGGAGCAGAAACACCTGGTGTGTCCAATAATGAAAGACAGGAAGTAAAAGAGCTGCTTTAAGTTCAAGTATTAAAGGCCTTTGGTTTACAGCAAACAGTACAAACTTCTGCAAACTATCAGCAACATGATAAAACACAATAGAAAGTAAAACCAACGCTCAGAGGAGCAACTTATAAAAGAAGAACAGCAGGACACTGCACCAGCTAGCCAAATGCTAAACACGCAGCTACCAACAGTAACAGCAGCAGCAGCTGTTAGCTAACACTGGCACACATGGACACGTTTCTCAAACCAATGGAAAACCGCATCATAGCAAAACTGTCAGCCCAACGAGACACGACTGAACAATCCAAGACATAGAAGCATCAGCCAACGATACAAAGACCAGAGCGGCCTGTGTAGAACCCACCAGTTCAGCTCAGTCCAAAGGAAAGTTCTCAAGTTGAAAACGGATCAGGACGCAACAATATTTGTGTATTTGGTTTAACGGAGAAAACTGAGGGTCAGCGTCCAAGCTAGAGAGGCCTGTCCCTGTCCCCTATCCCCTGTCCCTTGTCCCTGTCCCCTGTCCCTTGTCCCTGTCCCCTGTCCCTGTCCCTGTCCCCTATCCCCTATCCCCTGTCCCCTGTCCCTTGTCCCCTGTCCCCTGTCCCCTGTCCCCTATCCCCTATCCCCTGTCCCCTGTCCCTGTGCCCTGTCCTTCTACAACTCCAAAACATACATCGTCCCCAACCACAGCCCTGAGATCTGCAGGAAAACAGTAGCGTATGTCACAGTGAAACCCCACCAGCGAAGATTCAGATCATCTACAAAACTATGAGGTAAGGAAGAATATTCATGTGCATAAGACAGATATGTGCGTATATTAGCATGTAGTTGTGCAAAAAATATAGAAGTGCAAAAAATAAAGTAGTGTAAAAAATAAATATAGTAGTGCAAAAAATATAGTAGTGCAAAAAAAAAAAAGTTGTCCAAAAAATATAGTAGTGCAAAAAATAAATATAGTTGTGCAAAAAATAAATATTTGTAAACTCTTGAATGAGTTCAATCATATGTATTTCATCGTCAGAATAGGAATGAAAAAGTTTTGACAATAAGAATTACAAGCAGGAAATGTATGTATGTATGTATGTATGTATGTATGTATGTATGTATGTATCTATCTATCTATCTATCTATCTATCTATCTATCTATCTATCTATCTATCTATCTATCTATCTATCTATCTATCTATCTATCTATCTATCTATCTATCTATCTATCTATCTATCTATCTATTTTTTTTTACAAGTATTGTCAATGTAAGGCCTCTTTTCTTTATCCAATACAATAAACAGAACATTTGCCTGAGTTTTATACACAGTTTCTTCACGTATTGGTGTGTATTCACATGCAGTATTCATGTTTATGTGAGTTTATTAAACCATGTGGTGACTTTAATGCAGACAGTGAATGTACCCTTAATAAAATGCTGTTTTTTAAGGGTTACATGTCAGAAAATATCTGAGAGTCTGAGTAAAGTGAGTAAAAACACTGGTTAAATTGAATTATGTTGAACAAAGACTGGAGAGGAAAGTGGAAACTGTGACTTAACATTGAACACAAGGGCCTCAAAGTTTCACCGTTAAAGTTTATTAATCACACAAGTGTCGTCCTTTTCTGTAAAACGCCTCCAGGTCTGTGTTTTATGATCGCAGGAACATGTTGTGACAGGCCGTTAAAGGTGCACAGGCTCAACAGGGGTCGTTCATTTCAGATGGAATTTCATCTGAACAAAAGCCAGACTGACCCCTGAGCCAACGCCCCCTCAGAGGTTAGAGGTTCACAGTCCACAGGCGGACCGGGAGTCACATGACCCACAGAACAGGACCACAAAGTCCACCGCTGGCTAGAGTACATGATCCCATAAAGTCACTATTTTCACTATTTTAAAGTCACTTAAAACAGCTCAAGATCATCCCTGAAGCATACATGAGTGATTTGTGAGATATTTCAGTGTGTAATATAATTTTTCAGGGGGTCATCAGCGCCCCCCGGTGGTTGAATATAAGGCTATAGTAATGGCTCCAAAAAATAAAATTTAATTCTTCGTTTTTATTTACTCTAAGACAGTTCTAGATAATCACTGAAGCATGATTTGTGATTTTTGAAGTATTTAACAGTGTTTTATATCATTTTTCAGGGTGTGGTCAACGACCCCCGGTGGTATAAGGCTATAGTATGTGCTCCGAAAAATAAAAGTTTGGTCATTATTTTTTATTCACACAAAAGCAATTCTGGATCATTCCTGAAGCATTAATCCATGGTTTGTGACGCATTTAAGGGTGTTTCATAACATTTTTCAGGGGGTCGTCAGCGTCCCCCCAGTGGATGAATATAAGACTATAGTATGTGCTCCGAAAAATTTAATTTTGATCACAATTTTTCATTCGCTCAAAAACAGTCCTAGATAGCATCTGAAGCATACATTATTGATTTGTGAGGTATTTAAGGGTGTTTCACAAAATATTTCAGGGAGTCGTCAGCGCCCCTCAGTGGCCGAACATAAGGCTATAGTATGTACCTGAAAAAATTTTATTTTGATAATTTTTTATTCACTCAAAAACAGTTCTAGATAACATCTGAAGCATACATTATTGATTTGTGAGGTATTTCAGGGTGTTTTATTCCATTTTTCAGGGTGTGGTCAGTGCCCCCCAGTGGATGAACATGAAGCTTTAGTACGTGCTCTGAAAATTAGATTTTGTTTCACTTAAAAATAGTTTGAGATATTCCCCGAAGCATCGATTTGTGATATAACAGTGTTTCATACGATTTTTTTAGGGGGTTTTGCAGTGCCCCCCGGTGGTCAAGTGTAAGGCTATAGTATGTGCTCCGAAACATAAAGGTTTGGTCATTATTTCTTATTCTCTCAAAATCATTTCTGGTTATTCCTGAAGCATTAATCCATGGTTTGTGACGTATTTAAGGGTGTTTCGTAACATTTTTCAGGGTGTGGTCAGCGCCCCCCAGTGGTTGAGTATAAGGTTACGTGCTCTGAAAAATGAAAAACAGATCACCTACTGTCTGTTTTGTACCCTGAACATTCCTCCTGTTTGTGTCCTCTGTTCTGCCTCCTTTTCCATCCCCCCTACCCCCCCCAGGCTGAGGTTCCCAGGCCGGACCCCAGACCGGACCCTGGCTCAGCCCTCGCCGGTCACATGTTGACCATCCACACTCGTAAAGTACAAAGCAGTCGTCACAATCAGACAGAATCTGAGGGCAGTGCCTCGTCTCCCCAGACCTCGGAGGAACCAGGAACCAAACACCAGTTCTGTTTGGTTCTGTCTTCACTGTGGAACGTCTGTGGAACGTCTGATCCTGCAGTTCAGGTCCCAGCGGCAGGTAGGAGGTCCACAAGGATTTACAGTTTATATTCAACATGTTTTACCTCTAATCTACTGTTATCCTAATAGAATAGAATAGAATAGAATAGAATAGAATAGACCTCACCATACCTTATAACATGTGCAATATCTGTCTAATGTTTACATTCTTCCATATTTTTTTCTTTCACACTATTTATCCTACAATATTTATTTCTCATGTCATTTGCACTACTCTCATACTATATATACTATATATATATATATATATATATATATTTTTTTTTTTTTTTTTTTTTTTTTTTTTTTTACAAACTTTCGTAGTTGCAATACTTCTATTTTGTATTTTGTATTTTTTCTAATGTAAATAAGTGTCCCTTCTTACTGTCATTTGTTGTGCCTTGTAATTTCTTGCACTAAACTGGAGAGCTCTAGTTTAATTTCGTTGTACTTGTACAATGACAAAGAGATTCTGATTCTGAGAATAGAATAGAATAGAATAGAATAGAATAGAATAGAATAGAATAGAATAGAATAGAATAGAATAGAATAGAATAGATGTTTATTGTCACAGCAACAATGGAAATTTGTTTGGCAGCAGAAACAGTCAAAAAAAGGACTGAATGAAAGATATCACACAAGATAAATATATATATATATATATATATACATACAGGGTGGGGAAGCAAAATGTACAATAGTTTGAGGCAGGGATTGAAAGACAGTGTATGACCAATTAATTTATTGAAAGTCATAAGAATTTATTTGCCACAAGAA
>NC_043972.1:12110041-12181580 GCF_902148855.1 Sphaeramia orbicularis
ACAGCTTTGTTTGAACTCTTAAAGAGCCACAGCTATTTTTGTCTCAACTTCCAAGTCAGTTTCTTTTATTGGTCTGTCCCAAGTGACTTATCACATTTATTATATATTATCTTCTGCATAGGGTTAATTTTGCAGAAGCAGTTTCTGGGATAATTAATCTTTAAAGATCTATAATTATTCAGCGTGATATCATGAATTGCGTACAGATAACCGGCCACTTTTAATGGGGTGTTATCTGTACGCATTATAAGCTTTACGCGTGTATGTTCACGGCGCGGTAAAATACCACACAATTAGCGGTTAGATTTGGGTTTAGGGTTAGCGGTTACGAATGTGTTTAGCGGAAATCTTAGTGTACATTGACACGTGATCAAATGGCAACTGAATAACACACGAACGGATGAAAATGCGTAATATAGCACGCCAAATGCAATTCGAACTGGCTGTGACATACAACACGATTAATGAGATTGGTCTGAATTATTTCTGTGACGACTTTCAAATGAATTTTTCTCTACTTGAACCTTTCCTACATGATTTATTACCATTATTATTAAAATTATCCTCTGCTTTTTGCAATTTTTCCATAACTTGCACTTTAACTCTGAACTGTTTTGTTAATTTTGTTGCTTGTTTTATTTTTTATTTTTTTAAACTTAATTCTAGTAAATTTTCTGGTTTATTTTTTTCACACGATTATTATTTTGTACATAAAAAAACAAAACAAAAAATAATAATAAATATAATAATAATAATAATTTTTGTTCATTTTATCCACTGTCATTGATCCACGCCATGGGTTTACTGGTGAATCAATGTTGTAGAAGATGACGGTGTTCCATGGTAACTGTGGAGCCTCTGAATGGCCAAATGGGTCATACCTGATGGACCATGAAAGATGAAGAACTGAGTAATTTTTTGCTTTTCTTTTTTAACATTATTTATCATTTTGTAAGTTTTTTCTTCATTTTTGTTAATTTCCATCCACTGTCATTGATCCGACTCCATGGGTTTTACTGGTGAATCAGTGTTGTAGAAGATGACGGTGTTCAATTTTGTTCAGTTTGTGGCTCATTTTGTTAATGTTACCTATTATTTGTTGATTCTTATTAATTTTCTGTTCATTTTATTAATCAATTTGCCTCATTTGGCTTATTTTTATTCTGTTTTGACTATATTTTAGTAATTTTTGCTTACTGTTTTTTTGGGTTTTTTTTTTACATTATTCATTGTTTTGTAGGTTTTTTCTTCTTTTTTTCTTCATTTCCTCCACTGTCCATTGATCCAACTCCATGGGTGTTACAGGTGAATCAATGTTGTAGAAGATGACAGTGTTTCCACGGTAACTACGGAGCCTCTGAATGTCCAAATATGGTCATATCCAATGACCATGAAAAGATGAAGAAACTGTATTTTACACCAATTATTGACATGGATTGATAGAATTGTGGTTGAACAGGTATTAAACAGTTTAGATCAGTAGATGGTTGTGAATGTTTGGGTCTTTATGGGTTAAATAAAGCTGTGAAAACTCATTGCTGGGTCTATGGAGGACTTAACCAGCAAACAACAACCCATACATATATAATAATGTAGTGAAAGATCAGAGTGTTCGACTGTTACTGTTGTTGTGTTTCCTGTTGGAGCTCTCCCCTGGTTTAGATTTATTTTACTGTGTGAGTCTGTTTGTGTCAGAACCACATGGTGTTTTGTTCTGGGAGCCGTGGTTAGTGTGTGAAAGGTCATGTGTCCTCGGAAGGAGGACGGATATAAAAAAACAACAACCAGTGTCGACCGCTGGTATTTAAATGTACCACTCCTGTTGTGACTGCTGGACCATTTTGTTCCTGGTGTTTCAGATCGGCTTCATTGATCCCTGACCGACCCTTGTTGGCCTTCGTCATGTCACTGCTGACTCATGTCCTCGCCTGCTCTTCGGGATGGGCTCGTGGGTGGCCATCAATGGGATGTGTGGGGAGCTTCCCCTGGTCGTCCCGGCGATCACCGAGGGCTGGTACCTGCCGTCCTACCTGACGGTCCTCATCCAAATGGCCAACATTGGACCTCTTCTTCATCACCCTCATGCACCGTTTTCGCCCCGGGTGTTGGACGGAGCGACCCGTCATCTACGGCATCGTGGTGTTGGGGGTCATCGCCACATTCCTGCTAGCTTTTTTTTTGGAAGCACACGGTGGCGCTAGCAGGGTCTTCACACAGTGTCCCCCTGCTGGTGTTGAGCTTCCTGCTTTCGGTCGTCGACTGCACCTCGTCTGTGTACATTTTTTGCCGTTCATGATGCGTCTACGACCTCAGTACCTGACCACAGTACTTCGCCGGTGAAGGCCTCAGTGGTTGGTACCTGCTTTGGTGGCTCTGATCCAAGGGGGTTGGTGTTGTTCACTGCCAGAACGTCACCGTCTCTGGTAACACCACCGCCGCCGGAACCGGAGAACTTCAGGCCGTCTACCAGCCGGCCAAGTTCTCGGCCCAGATGTTCTTCTGTTCTCAGTGCTATGATGGTTCGTGCTTGGTAGGCTTTCGTCTTGCTCAACCATCATCCCGCCGTGGCCCGGGAGAGGAAGAACGACCTTTACTACGACAGTGACTGGCCCAACAGCAGAGAGAGCAAGGTTTGTCTTTGCCACGCCCAGTCTCCGGAACAGAAGCCCAGATTAACCGTTGGATGCCGTCAAGAGGGAACCTCGCAGTTCCTTTGGGATGGGGACGTTCTCAACTTCGAGGTGGTGTTTATCTTCGTGGTTCTGGCCTGGGTCAATGCTATGACCAACGCCGTGCTGCCGTCGGTTGCAGTCGTACTCCTGTCTGCCCTACGGGAACCAGGCCTACCATTAGCCGCCACCATGGCCGCCGTGGCCAACCCCGTAGCCTGCTTTATCGCCATGTTTATACCAATAAGGTACAAAACGAAGCGTCATGCCTGTTTTAGATAAAACACTAATTAAGGAGACTTAACTGTGGTTTCAGCAGATATGTACAGTCTCAAAGCCTGCAGGTTAATGCTCAGGAGTCAGATTTGTTTTGTGTTATTTAGTGATGTGGGTTATTAATGAAACTTGGACAATGTTATGATGATGAACTGCATTTTTCTTTGCAGGTCTCTCATTTTTATGGCATTTTTGACCATGTTTGGGACCGGATTTGGTGCCTATATCATGGCACTGGCTGCTCTGAGTCCAGTCCTCTGCTGGTCCACAGTCCATCTGGAACTCTACTCATAGTAAGACTCGTTTTACAAAGAATAAAGATCTGTTTTTTCTGTAATTTAATGACTGACCTGTTCTTTATATGGACCGTATACGATTAGCTGATTCATCAAGTCCAGTAAAACTGGGGCTGGACAATATAAGATCAGCTTCTTCCTTTTTTTTTTGGACACAAACATTGTTAAAGAGCCACAGTGACATAGATATACATTGCATGACATTTGTTTTCTTTTTTGGTTGATTTATTTCCTTCAGTATGTTGAAGTGTCCTGTTTAAATTCATAAATTCTTTTGCCTACTTATGTTTGAAACAAAAGCTATCTATCTATCTATCTATCTATCTATCTATCTATCTATCTATCTATCTATCTATCTATCTATCTATCTATCTATCTATCTTAATTTTTTTTTTTTCCAAATTTCCATATTAGATTTTTTTTTTTAAGGATATATTTTCCAGTGCATCCAATCAGTTAAATAAATGGTGCTTATTGACTCTTCTGATAAAATCATACATATTACAATTAATTTAGCATTTTGACTTTAAATATCAAAGATTTATTTAAAAAAATAAATTAATTAAGCACATGCTATATTTACTATATATCCTCTTCAGATCCATGCTAGGGTTTTCTGGTCCACGCTTGAGGACAAGAGTTTCACAGCTTTATACAAAAAAAAAGCAAGTGTCCACCACAAAAGACATCAATAAAAATGTTTAAAAAATGCATCTGAAAAAACTGTTGATGTTTCTAATGTAGGCAACTGTTTAAGAAAAAAAAAAAGCCCAAAACTGTACTTTTCCAGGGTCAAGCTGTAAACACTTAACTTTGCGTACTCTTAAAGTAGATCTCACACAGGACACAATCAGTCATTTATTTTACTAATTAACTTGTCTTGGCCAAATGGGGACTGGATAAGTTCTTGGCAACAAACAGTTTGCAAAAAATTAATGTGAAGCAAAGTCTTAGAGATTAGAATAGTGAATGACAATGAAAGGTGAAGTATAACAGAAAATAAGAGCAAAGAATTTAGGTAAATATAGAAATAAGATATAAAGAAATGTGGCAGTGGAGTTTTCATTGTAGTTCAACTGTTTTCTATGATATTTTGCCATTAACCGTTTGAGCCTATTTTTGCCATTTTTGACTAGTTTTGTGTTAATCCTAACTATGTGGTCAGCAAACCTTCAACCTGTATGAACTGATATTATTATTTTTTTTTACTTTAACCTACTTTATTCACATATTGAGCCCAAAATACATAAAATGATTAAATCACAATTTAAAAAAGATATTGTTTAGTACAGTAAAAACCATAAACATGCATAAAGAACAGTTTTGGTTAAAATTCTTGTTTGTGAATCATTGCATCTAGTGATGTTAACTAAAAATGGAAATAATCATTTAAAGTGACTGTTTGGGGTGAAATGGTCCCTAACAGACTGTGGACAGATCTGGACCTTGCTGATTTTGGTTTTAATCCACCCCCTTATTCTCTGGTGCAGTTTCTGGCCTGGATCCTGTTCGTCCTGTCGTTGTCCTACGTAAAGGTCATCATTGGAGTCATTCTGCGAGACGAGGGTCACAGTGCCCTCGTGTGGTGTGGCGCGTGGTACAGCTGGGTTCTATGGTTGGTGCCATATCCATGTTCCCTCTGGTCAGTGTCTATGGACTCTTTAGATCAGGTGACGCTTGTAACACTAGTGTCCACT
Organism: Sphaeramia orbicularis; assembly: GCF_902148855.1. NCBI lineage: Eukaryota > Metazoa > Chordata > Actinopteri > Kurtiformes > Apogonidae > Sphaeramia > Sphaeramia orbicularis. The sequence continues at coordinate 12,114,980 of NC_043972.1, forward strand.
TTAGTGACAGAATACCTCTAACTGTAACACACTGCTGTCAGAAAGTCAAAGATAAATTGCACTTGTTTAGTAACACTGAATTTAACTGAACTGGAGCTTTACATATTCCTACAGTACTTGTTTCAATAGACCAAAGTGCCCATAGTTTATCTGTTACTCTGTGATGTTTTACAGTTTTGATCATGTCAGATGTATATTTCTGTTTTAATAAATGTATCTGGTTTTCTTAACTTCTACAGTCCAGTTAAACTGTGCTGAAGTTTGACCTGTCACAATCATCAGTACATCCATTTTGTTGCTGAGATTATACCTATTGTTAATTACATCTCAATTCAGATGTGAAACACGTTTTACTTGAACTGTTTTTACTGGAAGTTAAATTTAGTTTGCTTTTTTTTTTTTTTTTTTTTTTTTTTTTAAAGAATACATGGTACTTTTGGCTTTTACAGTGCCTTGTGTGAAAGATTTGTGCTTTTTGTGGTCAACATGTTAACATTAAACTGCTCTGTAACTGTTACTACAGTGGAAAAACTGTTCAGCACTAAATAAATGTGTTTTTGCTGCCTTAAAAACAAATTCTATGAAATATGCCCATAATGTGTAAGAAGCAGAAGCACAAGGTGACATGATCCATCATTGTTTTAATATGAAGACAATTTATTCTTAAGGTTAATGTCTGATTTTTGTATCTTGCCTACTTGACCATGTAATTTTATTTTGCTGACTTTTCCTTTTTACTTCATACATTTAACACAAACTACTTTCAGCATCTTACACTTTCCTTTTATTTTATTGTTTTCAATCACAAAAAAAATCGCATCCTTTTTTCGTTTTGTTTTATTCTGTTTATTTATTATTTTATTTACTTAATTTTGCATCCTTTTGCGTCCTCATTACGCATGACTGACGAAACAACGAACAGGACGTAAGCAGAGTGGAGGGAGATTTGTTTGATGTAAACCTTTACAGATAAGGCCGTTAAAGTTACCAGTAAACTACACTGGAATATAACGGTGGAGCAGCAGAGAAGAACAGGGACAATGAGAAGTACAGGAAGCAGAGACAATGAACTTAAAAATAATAAAATAAAATATATGGACTTTACCTGGAGTTTTAATTTATCCAAAATTCGGGCTAAGTTCGGCTAATGCTGACAGAAACCAGTCCGAAGAAAGAGGAATCAGTAAACTTGACTGAGTTAACTGAGAACCGGACCAGCACCCAGGGAAAACCAGAACATCTGTTCACCAGCCCCGCCCTCAGACCCGGGCCAGGACCAGAAAGCCCGGTGGGACCAGGACCAGGTGGAACAGGTGAGCTGAACCTGTTAGCATGTAGCTAATATTTGACCCTTTGCATGATACGTCACGCTCTGTTCGCGCCGCAAACGAGCGCCATGATGGACGGCGGAAGTACCGGGACTGCACACTGGACGGCAAACCGTCTAATATAGAATTGACCTGAACGTTCTTGTTTTTGTTCATTTTTTACCCTGCTTTACACGTCCAGCAGTCGCACACACCAGTTCCATCCATGGTTTCAGCTGGGTTCCAGACAGAGCCTGGATATGATGGACCTGATATTACAGATAAGAACAGGCTCTGTTTGTGTCCATAGCATATTAGCTCCACCAAATGCTAGCTAGGTGGTAGACTGGGTTAACTACTATAAGCCACTCTGTTCCAGTGGCTTGTCATAAGTAGCCTACAATGTTAGCTGTGTTGTAGTGGTGCCTTTTTTTTTTTTTTTTTTTTTTTTTTTTTAACCAGCTACACTATGTTATATGAAGTATTGTTGTCATGATGCTGTTCCCATATGTTCTAGTGTGGAACTGTACATATTACCGTGTGTAGATAGTAGAAAGGCAGACACTTCAACAACAGAGCTAATACTGTAGGGACACTGATGACAGACACTAACATTATTACACGTGTTAATTAATTAGAGCTGCTTTTGGTTACAGTCTATTTGAGTTTGGATGGCATGCTGGGGGAAACATGTTAAAAACATAACCAGCTAGCTAGCTAATGTTAGCTGTATCTTTCCTTTACCATTACGAGATCCATTCCTCTGCCGAGACCACAGTACAGCGACGGGGTAATCTAACCTGAGGCTAAGAACTGGTATCATCCAGACTTTAGTCTGCTTTTAGATCAGCACCTTGTGTGTGGGGATACTCCAATTTAGAACAGAATGGACAGACCAGTGCATTAAACTCCGGTAGACTGGAGGACTTTGATAGATCCATAAACACATCAGGAGGGATAAGGTATGGGTCGGTAGCTAGCCCTGCTATCGCTAGCTTCTCCAAATAGCATGCTTTGTATTTTAGTAAGGTGAGTTACTTCGCAGGACAACTCCAAAACTTTATTTTCAGTGCTGGTAGACATAATCTGTCTCTCATCGTTTGTTTGTTGTGTTGCTTTTACCGTTCCACAATGGAACTGCACCTCTAGTCACGTGATAACTGTGACGTTGGTGCAAAGGGTCACTAGCATCTAAAAATACTAATATGACTGAATTATTTCAGAAATAAGGAGTTTACCAGATCCATGCACAGAGTAATTTTAAGGTGTCAAATATAAATGGTAGAATGAGCTATTAACAGCCTGGGTTCTTTCAGGTAGTTCACTGTGTGAGAAGGGAGAACTGCCAGCTGCTGACTCCTTGTGTTGCCTGTGGCCTTCAAAACTCAATCCCCCTGCATCCCGTAACCTGGGAAATTGAAATTACTGTCTCTGTGAGGTCTCCTGGGCCATTTAAGTCACCTGAGAAAAGAGTTTTAGTTTATTAAAAAAAAAAAAAAAAAGTCATTACAGTGATCACTAAGATAAAAATATACATTACTGACTGAGGTTAGGTATAGTGGAATTCGGATGACATTTTTGAATTCACCAAAAAAGTCTTTATAACCCTTCCAAGTGAACTTATTCTGTCTCTGAACTTTTGAATACACATGTCCACCTGTTCAATGTTACTTGTACGTATTCCATAATATGTTGTTCTCTGACAAAGTGATGAATCTTAAACATCCCAACCAGTGTCTGACCCACAAATCCACCACTAAATGTTCTGGTTCAGTGACAGTAAGTCTTGTGGACAACAGGGACATTGTTGTCAAGCTATAACTGATGCTCTGGGACACATGACAAGTTACACTGACTTGTTTAGTAGTGATTTACCCACCACAATTGTTAGCTGTTTGAGATGAAGGAATTAAGACTGCATGTTTCTACTAAAATGTCCTGTCATGATATAACATCACTGTTTTGGCAACTTTTTTACATTTAACAGATTTCACCCAAAAGTCACGTACCCCTCACTTTTACACTTGAGAGAATAAAGATCCACTAGAAAAAGAACAGTCTATTCTGTGAACTGATATGTATATTTGAACTTAGGAAAACTAGACAATTTAAACCTGAAGTCTTTCAACAGTGATGACATAACAATCAAACAATATACCTTTAAAGTAAATTTGGTTTTCACCCAACCCTGCTCTTTGGATACTGTCCTTTCCACCTGTTGAGGAACCATCGTAGATTCTTTATTGGCAAGGCAACAAAATGTGTATATGACACAGTGCTAGTACTGCTAGTAGTTGTACATCTTGTTCACCTTCCCCTGGTGTTCGAGGGCATAAATAATCTTGAAACTTCAACTGCAAAGAAGGGCACAGTATGTTTAGCAATTCAAGCACCACCTAAAAAGTTCTATTTCAATGCAATTGGGGGTGGGGGGCTTCTCTGTTGGAGGAATCCTGCTGGGTTTGTTGGTTGTCAGGGAGAGTGGAGGAGGGGGAGGGTTTTAGAGTAGGCGGACCCTGTGGATAGAGTCATTGGTATGTGAGGCATGGTGAACCAGAACCCCCCCCCCCCCCCAGTCTCCTTCTCATTCTGTCCTCACAAACTTTGAGTGGAGTTTTTCCTCTTCCTCTTGTTCCTCCTCTCCCTGTCCTCTGTTTCCTCCTCTGTCTCCTCTTCTCCTCCTTGTTTCCTCTTCTGTTTCCTCCTGTCCTTGTTTCCTCCAGTCCTCTGTCCTTGTCTCCTCCTCTTTCTCCTCCTCTCCTCTGTCCTTGTCTCCTCCTCTGTCTCTTCCTCTCCTCTGTCCTTGTCTCCTCCTCTGTCTCCTCCTCTCCTCTGTCTTTGTCTCCTCCTCTGTCTCCTCCTCTCCTCTGTCCCTCTTGTGTCCGTCTCTTTTCTTCTGCCCTCCTTCTGTCCTCGACCAGTGGAAAATGTGACTGGGGTGGGGTGGGGGGAGCAGGAGTGTTCTCTGTCGGCTTCAGACACCATGAGTGAGTAAACTCTGCTTCTGCTTCTGCTAACGCGTGAATGTCCTGATTGACTTTGTGTCACTGTTTGTGTTTTTTAGTCGGTGCCTCCGTCAGCTGTTTCCTCCCTTTTTCTTTAGTTTGGAGCATTCACTGATGTCATTCCACACATTGGTTTAGTTTTAACGTTACAGAATAAATTTCACTCCTTAGTGTTGGACAGTTTCAGTTCTGTGTTGTGTTCGCCGGATGGAGTCATGGTGGGTTTTAGCTGGTTCTGTTTCTTTAAGTCAGTTCCTCATGATCCCACTGACACAAATACTCTGTGGGGTCGGACCCAGTCCAGTCTGTGGGACTGACACTAATACTCTGTGGGTCGGACCCAGTCTAGTCTGTGGGACTGGCACTAATTGCCCTGTGGGGTCGGACCCAGTCCAGTCTGTGGGACTGACACTAATGCTCTGTGGGGTCGGACCAGTCCAGTCTGTGGGACTGACACTAATACTCTGTGGGGTCGGACCCAGTCCAATCTGTGGAACTGACACTAATGCTCTGTGGGGTCGGACCCAGTCCAGTCTGTGGGATGGTTTACACATGTGTGACTTCCTTTTCAGTCGGAGGGCAGATACTGCACCACGTTCACACTTTAACCACATACTCTGAGTTTAATGGGAACATCCTGTCGTTATGCTGTTGGTGCGTTCACTGCCCATGTCCACAGTGGGACGTTGGACTGTTCTGACATCATCGTCAGCCTTCTTGACTGGACTCTGCTCCTCATGCTTTCAGTCTATATTTACATTTGAGACGTTCCTGGGGAACATCCTCATGGTCATAGTGCCGGTGGCTCATGGGTCTGACGTTAGCGTCTGATTGGTTCATGTCCCTGTTGATGTGAAGTCATAGAACAGTAGCAGAGAAACCCTAACCCTGTTCAGTGTCAACAAACATGATCAGCAGAATGAATGTAGAACCTGCTCCCACAGAACCACACACTGGTAGAACATGTTCTGAACTGGAGGACAACGGTCTACACACTCAGTGTCTTCAATGACCTTTAATCAGAACTCAACACAGAAGGACTCATGTCATTCTGGTCTCCTGAATGTCATTTTAGTTTGGTTCTTATTTATGTTCAAAAGAATGTTCCGCACGTTCTACTGAAGCGTCAGATAGTCGATGTTTATCTGTGTTCTCCAGTTGATTGATTTAGCGGATCTAAAGGGATGAGTGTCCCCTTCCACCGTGGACTTCATGGGATTAATGGTACCAGAACCTCTGCACGGTTGTTCCTGAAATGTGGTGGAAGGGTTGGGCTTAGAACTGTCAGCAGATCCATACAGGCAGTTGAACTAGGTTCATCTCAGGGTTCTTGGTTTGAGATGCATCTTTGGAAGGATAGTCTAACTGCGGTTCCTTTCACAGGAACAGTGTAATAGAATCTCCTGAAATCAGGTTGAGATGTACGCGGATACGGAACACGTCCGACTAAATGGACCTTGGTTCCCACAGCAACAGTAAAAGGAATGAGGCCGTGACTGAAAAGCAGGAACATATGAGGAACAAACCACATGTCATCATTTTTGGTTGGTTTTGGGTTTGATCATATTTTGGAGTTGGCAGGTCTGTGTTCTCGATAGGGTTCTGCAGTTCTATGGTTCTACAGTTCTACAGTTCTGTGGTTGTATGGTTCTATGGTTCTACAATTCTATGGTTCTACAGTTCTGTGGGTCTGTGGTTCTACGGTTCTACAGTTCTGTGATTCTGTGGTTCTACGGTTCTACAGTTCAATGGCTCTACAGTTCTATGGATCTATGGGTCTGTGGTTCTACAGTTCAACAATTCTGTGGTTCTACGGTTCTATGGTTTTACAGTTCTACGGTTCAACATTTCTACAGTTGTGTGGTTGTATGGTTCTATGGTTCTGTCGTTTTAAGTTTTACACTTCTGCGGTTCTGTGGTTTTACACTTCTGTGGTTGTATGGTTGTATGGTTCTCCAGTTGTATGGGTTTATGGTTCTACGGATTTATACTTCTATGGTTGTATGATTCTACAGTTGTACAGTTCTATGGTTCTACAGTTCTACGGTTCTATGGGTCTATGGTTCTACGGTTCTGTGGTTCTACAGTTTTACACTTCTGGAGTTGTATGTTTCTACAGTTCTACAGTTTTACAACTTCTGCGGTTGTATGTTGTATGGTTCTACCATTCTATGGTTCTATTGTTCTGCAGTTTTACACTTCTGAGGTTCTATGGTTCTACAGTTTTACACTTCTGAGGTTCTATAGTTCTATGGTTTTACACTTCTGCGGTTGTGTGGGTCTATGGGTCTATGGTTCTACAGTTTTACACTTATGCGGTTGTATGGTTCTACGGTTCTATGGGTCTATGGCTCTACAGTTTTACACTTCTGAGGTTGTATGGTTCTATGGTTTTAAACTTCTGCAGTTGTATGGTTTTATGGCTCTACAGTTCTGCAGTTCTATGGTTTTACACTTCTGTGGTCATATGGTTCTGTGGTTCTCCAGGTCTACAGTTTTCCACTTTTGCAGTTTTATGGTTCTATTTTTTTTATTTATTTATTTAGTTACAGAACAGTGTGTAATGGCATTGGTTACAAAGAATAAGATGCATGCACCAGATTTAGCAGACAAGCTAATTTCCATCTGTAGAACTGTACAGTTGTACAGTTCTATGGTTCTACAGTTTTACACTTCTGTGGTTGTATGGTTTTATGGTTCTACGATTTTACACTTCTGTGGTTGTATGGTTCTATGGTTCTGTGGTTCTACAGTTTTACACTTCTGCAGTTGTATGGTTCTATGGTTCTACGGTTTTATACTTCTGTGGTTGTATGGTTCTATGGTTCTGTGGTTCTACGGTTTTACACTTTTGCAGTTATATGGTTCTATGGCTCTACGGTTTTACACTTCTGTGGTTTTATGGTTCTATGGTTCTGTGGTTCTAGGGTTTTACACTCTGCAGTTATATGGTTCTATGGTTCTACGATTCTACGGTTTTACACTTCTGCAGTTCTATGGTTCTACGGTTCTACAGTTTTACACTTCGGTGGTTGTATGGTTGTACAGTTCTATGGTTTTGTGGTTCTACGCTTTTACACTTCTGTGGTTCTACGGTTTGGGTGTGTGTCTGTATGTCTGTTAAACCAGTTTAAATACTGCAGGTTTATTGCTGTTATTATAGTGTTTTTATTCATAGTCCACTGATATTAAACCAGTTCAAATAATGCAGGTTTATTACTGTTATTATAGTGTTTTTATTCATAGTCCACTGATATTAAACCAGTTCAAATACTGCAGGTGTATTACTGTTATTATAGTGTTTTTATTCATAGTCCACTGATATTAAACCAGTTCAAATACTGCAGGTGTATTACTGTTATTATAGTGTTTTATTCATAGCCCACTGATGTTAAACCAGTTTAAAGCTGCTGCATGAGGGTTATGTCTGAAAGTAGACACTAGAGGGCGGCATGCACCTGCTTTTCCAACAGTAAAGAAGGTCTTGCGTTACACAGAGGTTTGTTGTTATGATTGTATTTCAGCTTTTTGTCCAAACAGAATGCAGTATTTCCCATGGTCCCACCCCCATATAATTGATTGACAGGGTTGGAAACAGTCAGTGTGTGTTTGACTCCTCAGATGTGTGTAACGGTCCTGATCAGCTGGAGATCATCAGTTCATTGGACGAGCAGCTGCCCGTCTACCGGCTGAGGGCGGACACCATCTTGGCTACGAGCAAGATGATTGGCTGCACACGCCTGTCCTTCAGCCAGACTCCGCCCTTGACCTGACTGCCGAACAGATAGAGGAGACCCTCAAGTACTTCTGTAAGTCCCCGCCCACCACTGTTATGACCAGCTGATTGGCTGTTTGTGTCTGCACTGGTGTTACATTGAAATAAACCAGAGTCCCATAAACGTGCACATGCTGCTCATGCACATCCATTGAAACAGGAGTCAAGAACTGAGGTGACGTGGGTTCAATGGTGACTCAGTGTAAAGTGTGTCAAAAAATAGTTGAAGTGTCTGTAAATAGTCTGTAGTCAGAAACCCCGCCCCCTCGTGTCACATGTTCACCTTGACTTTTATGAACGGACAGCCAATGAAACGGTCACATGACCTAAGAGGCCGCTGGTGTGATGATGAAGGCCGGTCTTCATCTGAATGGTGGAATCAACAGCAGAGGGTTCTGCAGTATTCATGGGTTTGTTTGGTTCTTCAGTATTCATGGGTTTGTTTGGTTCTTCAGTATTCATGGGTTTGTTTGGTTCTTCAGTATTCATGTTTTTTTGGGGGGTTCTTCAGTATTCATGGGTTTGTTTGGTTCTTCAATATTCATGGGTTTGTTTGTTTGGATAGAACAGCGTCCAATAAAGATAGTCTCAGGTTTTCCCTCTGCTTCATACACAGACAGACAGATAGACAGCTAGAAAATTAATAGAAATAAGGGAAAAAATGGACAAACTTAAGCATCAAAATGTGTGAAGATACAAAATTATCAAGAAAAAAAAACGGAAAAGAGAAAAATAAGCAAGAAAACAGACATAACTAAGAGACAGATGGAGACAGAGACGTCTGTTATTGATCCCAAACTGAGGAGCTGAGCTTCCTCTGCTGCCTCACACCGTCCAGTATTTACCATGTGATGAATGTGTTTGTCCAATCACAGACCTTTTCAAGCATGTAGGAGGGGTGACTCTGATTGACAGCTGTAGTTACTGATCCCAGATCAGTTCAGTGGTCTGACGTAGAGTGATTTCGGGGTGTGTGGCCTAAACAGGTTCTGTTGTGAACCTTGCATTGGTTGGGTTTTTCTGAGTATCATCCTTCTCTAGAATAAAGTCCGCCTCCATCCCTCTTTCGCTCCATATTTCTGGTGTCTCATCTCTGTCGTCATCCTCAGCTTCAATCTCAAGGCTGAGTCTGTTACCATAGCAACCACTGAGAGGGATGAGAAGAGAAGAGGAGAGGAGAGGAGAGGAGGAGGAGGAGAGGAGAGATGCTGAACGCTCAGAGGAGGGCGGGGCCTGACCACTGCCTCCTTTTATTGGCTTCATCTAGCCCCGCCCACCCAGTGTGTCATGACTGTCATCATTTCTGCTGCAAAACCCGTGACTGCTGCTCTGAGCACCGCCGCCTGCATGTGTGGAGTGAACGGCATCACTGAGCTGTTACAGAAGAGGACGAGAACACACCGATAAAAGACGGACGACGACGGAGGACAGACAGAGGACAGACAGAGGACAGACAGGAGAGACAGAGGACAGACAGGCGGAAGACAGGCAGAAGACAGACAGATGGAGGACAGACAGACCCACAGCAGGACAGGACGGTGATCTGACAGGATGCTACAATGACGGATGATGACATTTTATGAGCAAAGGAGGAACTGAAGAGACACTGGACATGAGGACACAGTAGGGCCGGTGGAGTGACTGAATAAGGACACATTCACTGAGGGGGGCAGTTGGGGGTGGGCAGAGATGGATGAAAGGACTCAATAAGAACCACACAGATCATGACGCAATTAACAGCACTGTGAGAACGTCTGAAGACACCGGAGGACAGACGGGAACTGCTAAGCATGCTGGGATACAAGGAGCAGACGGTGACTGATTGACTTCATAACAAACACTAACAGAGGCAGACGGTGGACTTCACCAAACAGGAACGTACTGGGATGTACTGGGACATGCTGCAGCTGAGGATGCTGGGAAGTTGTAGATGGTGCAGCTGAGTGTCTGAGTGGCTGAGGATGAAGAGACGAGGCCAGAGGTTTGTGAAGGCCGACTACTACGAACTGGACTGGTACTACGAAGAATGTACGGACGGTAAGAAGACCAACAACACTGACACTGACAACACTGAGCATGTGCAGAATGTACGGAGGGGAGAAGACCAACAACACTGACACTGACAACACTGAGCATGTGCAGAATGTACGGAGGGGAAGAAGACCAACAACACTGACACTGACAACACTGAGCATGTGCAGAATGTACGGAGGGGAAGAAGACCAACAACACTGACAATGACAACACTGAGCATGTGCAGGATGTACGGAGGGGAAGAAGACCAACAACACTGACACTAACACCACTGAGCATGAGCATGAGCAGACACACGGTAACTGTGGATCCACCACTGACCAGAGTTAAGACCACTGACCAGAGTTAAAGACCACTGACCAGAGTTAAAGACCACTGACCAGAATTAAGGACCACTGACCAGAGTTAAAAACCACTGACCAGAGTTAAGGACCACTGACCAGAGTTAGGACCACTGACCAGAGTTAAAGACCACTGACCAGGTTTAAGGACCACTGACCAAAGTTAAAGACCATTGGCCAGAGTTAAGGACCAATGACCAAAGCTAAAGACCACTGACCAGAGTTAAGTACCACTGACCAGAGTTCAGGACCACTGACCAGAATTAAGGACCACTGACCAAAGTTAAAGACCACTGACCAGAGTTAAAGACCAGTGACCAGGGTTAAAGACCACTGACCAGAGTTAAAAACCACTGACCAGGGTTAAGGACCACTGACCAAAGTTAAGGACCACTGACCAAAGTTTAAGACCACTGACCAGAGTTAAAGACCAGTGACCAGGGTTAAGGACCACTGACCAGAGTTAAAAACCACTGACCAGGGTTAAGGACCACTGACCAGAGTTAAGGACCATTAGCCAGGGTTAAGGACCACTGACCAGAGTTAACGACCACTGACCAGAGTTAAGGGCCACAGACCAGAGTTAACGACCACTGACCAGAGTTAAAGAACAGTGACCAGGGTTAAAGACCACTGACCAGAGTTAAAAACCACTGACCAGGGTTAAGGACCACTGACCAAAGTTAAGGACCACTGACCAGAGTTAAAGACCAGTGACTAGGGTTAAGGACCACTGACCAGAGTTAAAGACCACTGACCAGAGTTAAGGACCACTGACCAGGGTTAAGGACCACTGACCAGGGTTAAGGACCACTGACCAGAGTTAAGGGCCACAGACCAGAGTTCAGGACCACTGACCAGAGTTAAAGACCACTGACCAAAGTTAAAGACTACTGACCAAAGTTAAAGACCACTGGCCAAAGTTAAAGACCACTGACCAGGGTTAAGGACCACTGACCAGAATTAAGGACCCCTGACCAGAGTTAAAGACCACTGACCAGAGTTAAGGACCACAGACCTGGGTTAAAGACCACTGACCAGAGTTAAGGACCACTGACCAGAGTTAAAGACCACTGACCAGAGTTACAGACCACTGACCAGAGTTAAAGACCACTGACCAGAGTTAAAGACCACTGACCAGAGTTAAAGACCACTGACCAGAGTTAAGGACCACTGACCAGAATTAAGGACCCCTGACCAGAGTTACAGACCACTGACCAGAGTTAAAGACCACTGACCAGGGTTAAAGACCACTGACCAGAGTTAAAGACCAGTTAATGATGTGTTTTCATACCTGTGTCAGAAGAAAGTGATGTAGTTACCCATCCTAATCCTATCCTACCCCACCTCAACTAGGGGTGAGGGTTAGGAATTTAGGGTTAGGCAGTTAGTGTTAGGGGTTAGGGTTAGGGCTAGGGGGTTATGGTTAGGGGGTTAGGGCTAAGGGGTTAGGGGTAGGGGGTTAGTGTTAGGGGTTAGGGTTAGTGTTAGGGGCTAGGGGGTTAGGGTAGGGGATTAGTGTTAGGGGGTAGGGTTAGCGTTAGGGGTTTAGGCTAGGGGTTAGGGTTTTAAGGGGTTAGGGGGTTAAGGTTAGGGGGTTAGGGGGTTAGGGGTAGGGGGTTAGGGTGTATTCCTGAGACTGGAGCCGTTTTCAGCACATGCACTTTCTGAACATGTGGGTTTGTGACTGTTTTCGTCTTGGTCCAAAACTCGTCTTTCAGAGGGAATGTGTTTCCTCTGTTTGTTGTGTTTCTTTCTTCGTATCTACGTTGTCTCCACCTATGAGGCTTTCACTGGCCCCGCCCTGGAAACAAGTGCAGGTGTGTTAGTGTTTGTGTTGGTCTGGACTGTACCATCTGACTCTGCCATGGGGGGGGGTTGTGTGGGGCGTGGGGCCATCATCAGGATGAATGTAAATATCACAGATTATTACAAACACTCTCATCTGTTGCATTTAGTCTGTTTGTACTGTGTTTGACCTTTGACCTTAAAGAGCCTCCTGTCATTGGTCGGTGATATGTGTGTGTTCACCCCTTTGAAGTGGAGTAGGCCATTGACGGAGCAGTCAGAAGAGAGGGGGCGGAGTCAGGTGTGCAACTGATACGGGGACAAATGATTCTCACTGACACAGCAGACGACTGGACCAATGAGACGTACACATGGACGGGTTCTGGAGGCCTGGTCCTGTTTGGACATGGTCTTTACACAGAAAGGAGGTGTGGATTGACAGGTGAGACCTGGCCACACCCACTAATGCACACAGTCCAGGTAGGAGCCACGGCGTTGCACCTGCACCTCAGGCCTTAGTGTCAGGGCGAAGGATGGCGCTGCCCACAGTGGAGGACCGGGTCTGCAACCAATCAGAGGAGGACGGGGAACTGACCCGGTTCAGCAGTCCTGGAAATGAGGAGGAGGAGGAAGAAGAATATGTACGTCTACCAAGTCATGGAGACACCGAAGACGAAGACAAGGAGGAGGAGCAGGTTCTACTGGAAGGTAGAGGTCCATTATATGTCACCTGGTCCCGGTCCTGGTCCAGTCCTGTAGGGTCTGGGTCCAGGTCTGGATGGGACTATAAAAGATCCAGTTAGTGTTGATGTGAATCAGATGTTGTCAAGGTTTGGTTCCTAAAACCTCAGCAGATGATGTTTGGACCTTGGTTGGTTCTGTCCGACTGTAAACAGATGACCCGGTATTCAGGGCGGAACATTAACTGTTTTGTCCATTCGGATGTGGATGTGAATACTGGTTCTGTTGGGCTTTGGTTATTGGTTCTGCTGTCAGTGTGGATGAAAAGACCCAGTTAATAAAGCAAAACCCACCAGAACCTCTTGTTCTACCATCAGAACCTGTTGTTCTACAGTCAGAACCCACTGTTCTAGAATCAGAGCCTGTTCTACTGTCAGAACCTGTTGTTCTAGAGTCGGAACCTGTTGTTCTAGAGTCAGAACCTGTTGTTTTAGAGTCAGAACCTATTGTTCTAGAGTCAAAACCTGTTGTTCTACTATCAGAACCTGTTGTTCTAGAGTCAGAACCTATATTTCTAGAGTCAGAACCTGTTGTTCTACTGTCATAACATGTTGTTCTAGAGTCAGAACCTATTGTTCTAGAGTCAGAACCTGTTGTTCTACTGTCAGAACCTGTTGTTCTAATGACCGGTTCTGTCCTGTTTTCTTCCTGGTCGTCTTAAATGACTTGCTCAGTATAAAACAGCATCAAAAGCCTCCGATCAGTTTCCGATCTCCAGTTACGTGTTCTTTGACGTAGGTGCGGTTCCAGCCATTCTACCTGTGTCTCAAACTTTGGTGTTTAACACCTTTTATCAGCTGAAATGATTCGTTCCATGAGGGCAGGATCAGATCCTGAACACGGAACTGTAGTTTTATCAGTGACTAATATGGAGGGAAAACACCTGCTATGGTTGGATTTCAACAAATGAGGAACTCTGATCCTCTGTGTCTAAATAAGTTTGATCTTTACATTTAAATTGGCTTTGGGTGTAAAACATCATCTGAAAAATAAAACTGGGTTGGTTCCATATTGTTAATTACAATAACAGGTTGTAGAAAAATCCCTGTTTGTGAACTGGTTTAATGTTTGTGTTTATTCTTTAAAGAGGATCCTCATTGGCCGAAAAAAAAGAAGAGGAAAAGAAAAAAAGTTCTGGATACAAAATCACAATCCACAGATCCAGTTCCAGTAAAAAAGGAGAAGGAGAAAGAAATAAAAAACTATTCCCAAATTAGGAACATAAAAATATTAGTAACTTTTGAACCTCAATAGTGACTTGAAATGTTTTTTGAATGTTTTCTTCCTTGAAATGGTTCTAATATTTAAAGGAACAGTGTTCCGTACAGAAATCAGTCTAAATCCAACAGTACTTTTCATTGAATTAGTTTTTGGGTGTGCTCATGTGACTGGACCTAGAGCTGAGGTTCTGGTACCGAAGTGATGAACATCAGAATTAGATCCAGTTGAATTAGTGACAGCTGTAGATACTGGGTGTAAATAATGTTGTGAATAAATAATAACAAACTGGGGGAAAACCTGTGAATAACCTTCAGTCATCTGAGACTAGAACATATTCAGTCCACAGTTGAACAGTAGAACCAACCAGAGAATGTAGAACTGAACTATTTGGAACTTTTGTAACTATAAGTTCAGACTTTGGTGCAGAAACCCAAATAATTGAACAATAATCTACAGACACAACACAGAACATCAGGTGTTAGATAGGTAGAACATTAGGTGTTAAATAGGTAGAACATCAGGTGTTAGATAGGTAGAACAGTAGGTGTTAAATAGGTAGAACAGCAGATGTTAGATAGGTAGAACAGTAGGTGTTAAATAGGTAGAACAGCAGATGTTAGATAGGTAGAACATTTAACATCAGTGATACTTGTACTCATTTTAACACCAATCTGAATCTGTTCATGACAGTGTGTTTCTGACACTAACACCCTAAACCTTTACCTTTTTATCTGGTTTGGTTGAGTAGGATTTTTAGCTCGACTGTGTCGTGGACCAAAGACAATACTTGGTATTTCTTTTATTCTTTTTCCAACCCCCCCCCCCCACACACACCTTCAGAGGACAACTTTATTTTTAGTTATAGCTCCTGTTTAAGTAACAATCTCCAACTTCATATTCACATGTTCATCCATTCCTAGTTTATTTACATATACATAGAGGGAGGGGTTATAGAAACAGAGGTGGACAGAGACAGGATGGGACAGGACAGAGGGACAAAACAGAAGACATTTGGCGCTCATCATGTTCAGGTCCGGGTTTGGGTTTAGATTTGGCGCTCATCATGTTCAGGTCAACAGGCTCCTCCTCTTATCAGAACGATGAGCTGTACATGGATGTTTCCACTGTTCATGTCCACATGAATGCGTCCTGTTGAACCTGACGCTGTTGGTTTCCATGGTAACAGTGTGTCCCTTAACAACCCCCTTTACCGGAGCAGCGTCATTAGTGAAGCGTCTGCAGTCAAACAGTCAGTTTGTCTGTTCATCTATGAAAATGTGCACTTTGCATAGACCGACACTTTTGCATTTTGACCCTGAGTGGACGTGGACGAGGACATAAAGGACTGTGTCTGTGTTTGACTGGTGTTTGTGATCCAACTGGCTGGAATGTTTTGTAGAAGCTCAGGTGTTCTCCTTCACCTGCCTGGGGTCACAGTGGTCTGGGGGTGGGGTCTTTTCTGCATCACTGAGGATGTGGTTGAAAAGTCTGTGGGTGTGAATGTTGGAGGAACATAAAGGTGGAAACGAAACCAGATAGTACGGAGGAGGGTCTTATTTATGTGTCAATCACGGCTCATTGACGGTGACCTCCAGCTCAGATTATGTGGGTCAGAAACAAAGAGGTTCTTCTAGTTGGATAATCCTCAGATCCACGGTCCTGTTCCTTCAGGTTTCAGCAGCGTGTAGTGAAAACACTGTGGTTTCAGAGGTGTCACATGACTCCACAGATACAGTGGCTGTCACTGTCACAACTCCATCGAAACCCCTAACCCTAACCCCTGAACCCAACCCTAACCCCCTTTTAGGACAGGAGCTCCATCTAAAACCCTAACCCTAACCCCCTTTCAGGACAGGAGCTCCATCTAAAACCCTAACCCCATGTCCCTGTCCCTAAACCTAACCCTGTTCCAAACCTTAACCCTGTTCCTTACCCTGACCCTGTTCCTAACCCTGACCCTGTTTTATACCCAAACCCTCATGGTTTGTTTCTTTCCAGTGCTGTGTGCAGACAGAGTCGGACAGATGACCAAGACCTACAACGACATTGACGCCGTCACTCGACTGCTGGAGGAGGTACGACCACACCCACTTTCACTGTTTTTCCTGTTTCCAGTGTCTCATGTTCAGATCTGCCTCATCCATCATCAGCTAAGATGTTAATAACACAAGATCAGCTTTATTCCCAGAACCTGGAGCTCAGACAAATGTATATTCACAAGAGTTCCAGTTCAGCATTGGTTGGTCTTCAGTTCCAGTTCGGCGTTGGTCGGGCTTTAGTTCTAGTTCTGCGTTGGTCGGTCCTTAGTTCCAGTTCAGCGTTGGTTGGTCTTCAGTTCCAGTTTGGCGTTGGTTGATCTTTGGCTCCAGTTCAGCGTTGGTTGGTCTGTAGTTCTAGTTCAGCGTTGGTCAGTCTTTAGTTCCAGTTCAGCGTTGATCGGTCTTCAGTTCCAGTTCAGCTTTGGTTGGCCTTTAGTTCCAGTTTAGCGTTGATTGGTCTTTAGTTCCAGTTTAGCGTTGGTTGGTCTTCAGTTCCAGTTCAGCATTGGTTGATCTTTAGTTCCAGTTCGGCGTTGGTTGGTCTTTAGTTTCAGTTCGGCGTCGGTTGGTCTTTAGTTCCAGTTCAGTGTTGGTTGGTCTTTAGTTCCAGTTTAGCGTTGGTTAGTCTTTAGTTCCAGTTCGGCGTCGGTTGGTCTTTAGTTCCAGTTCAGCGTTGGTTGGTCTTTAGTTCCAGTTCAGTGTTGGTTGGTCTTTAGTTCCAGTTCAGTGTTGGTTGGTCTTTAGTTCCAGTCCTGCTCCACTTAAACCTCTGTAATGATTTTCAAAGACTTTTCTCTGTGCAGAAAGAGCGAGACCTGGAGTTGGCGGCTCGCATTGGCCAATCGCTGCTGAAGAAGAACAAAGCCCTGAGCGACAGGAACGAGCTTCTGGAGGAGCAGGTGGAGCATGTCCGTGAGGAGGTGAGTGGAGGGACACTACATCCACCGTGGACAGTAGCCTGTCCACTGTCCGCTGTGGACTATTCACTGTGAATGGTCCACTGTTCATCATCCTTTAGTCCTTCGTCTTTATCGTCCTTCTGTCCTTTCTCTTCATCGTCCTCCTGTCCTCCAGCTGTATTGTCCTCCTGTCCTCCAGCCGTATTGTTCTCCTGTCCTTTTTCTTCATTGTCCTCCTGTCCTCCAGCTGTATCATCCCCCTGTCCCTTTTCTTCATCGTCCTCCTGTCCTTTCTTGTCATTGTCCACCTGTCCTCCAGCTGTACTGTCCACCTGTCCTTTCTTGTCATTGTCCTCCTGTCCTCTAGCCGTATCGTCCTCCTGTCCTTTCTCGTCATCGTCCTCCTGTCCTCCATCTTTATCGTCCTCTTGTCCTCCATCCTCAGGTGTCTCAGCTGCGTCATGACCTGTCAATGAAGGATGAGCTGCTGCAGTTTTACACCAACGCCGCTGAGGAAAGCGAGGGGGAGTCGGCCACGCCCACACCGTGAGTCTCTTCCTCCACTTTCATAACGTCGAGACCCCCTTCTAGATCAAACACACTTGTTGTCAGTAGTGGAATGTGTCGAGTGTGTTTATTGTTTATTGGGGATCCCCATTAGCGTCCACCATCGTGGTTTCTAGTCTTCCTTGGTCCCAGTTAAAAAAACATCAAAAACTGATCCATCATTGACAATAAATACAGTAAAAAAATAAATACAGTAAAAATAAATGCAGTAAAATTACAGCAAAAATAAATACAGTAAAAATAAATGCAGTAAAATTAAATACAATAAAAATAAATACAGTAAAATTAAATTGAGTAAAAATAAATACAGTCAAAATAAATGCAGTAAAAACTAATTGGATGTGTTAACTGGTATTTACAGTTAATACATCCAGTTAGTCCAACTGTCACATATGGTTGACCCTAGAGTTTAGTGTTGTTTTAACTCCATGTAAATGAGGTGAGTCCTTCAGCCTTTTGGTGTCATGGACCTGAATAAAACCCACTTTTGTAGTGAATTAGTTCTGGGCTTACTGACCAAATCCAACTCTGTGTGTGTGTTTGTGTGTCAGTGTGTGTGTGTGTCTGTGTGTGTGTGTACAGACAGACACAGACAGATGAAAACATAATGTTGAATAAATGAAAGCACGCAGTGAAGTTGATAAATAAAATAAAGTTGCTGTGGTTTCATTCACTGAAGCTTTTCTTCATGGTCGTTTGCAGCGTTCGACCAACTGAACCAAATGTCTCCACTCCAACGTTTTTCCCTCTGGATTCTTTGCAAAAGAAACTCAAAGATCTGGAGGAGGAAAACAAATCCCTGCGATCCGAGGTAAAACCATTCTGGTCATAGTCAGGTTTTTACTTTGGTTAATTAGTGTGAATTATGTGGTTTTAACTGCACTGTCCAGGTTAGTGGGTTAGTTTAGGGTTAGTTCTGGTTAGTGGGTTAGTTTAGAGTTAGTTCAGGTTAGTGGGTTAGTTCAGGTTAGTGGGTTAGTTTAGAGTTAGTTCAGGTTCGGGGGTTAGTTTAGGGTTAGTTCAGGTTAGTGGGTTAGTTTAGAGTTAGTTCAGGTTAGTGGGTTAGTTTAGGGTTAGTTCAGGTCAGTGGGTTAGTTTAGGGTTAGTTCAGATCAGTGGGTTAGTTTAGGGTTAGTTCAGGTTAGTGGATTAGTTTAGGGGTTAGTTCAGGTTAGTGGGTTAGTTTAGGGTTAGTTCAGGTTAGTGGGTTAGTTTAGGGTTAATTCAGGTTAGTGGGTTAGTTTAGGGTTAGTTCAGGTCAGTGGGTTAGTTTAGGGTTAGTTCAGGTTAGTGGGTTAGTTTAGAGTTAGTTCAGGTTAGTGGGTTAGTTCAGGTTAGTGGGTTAGTTTAGGGTTAGTTCAGGTTAGTGGGTTAGTTTAGGGGTTAGTTGAGGTTAGTGGGTTAGTTCAGGTTAGTGGGTTAGTTCTTAGTTGTTTTTTACCCTTGTGTTGGATGTTTTTTCCATTTTCCAGGCTAGTCATCTGGAGACAGAAACCATGTCGTATGAGGAGAAGGAGCAGCAGCTGGTCAACGACTGCGTCAAGGAGTTACGTGAGTATCAACCACAGTCCCATCAATACCATCGGCCTCGTCTCTGAACTCGTCTCTGAACTCATCTCTAGACTCGTCTCTCACCTCGTCTCTCTCACCTCGTCTCTCTAAACTTGTCTCTAGACTTGTCTCCAGACTTGTCTCTAGACTCGTCTGTAGACTCGTCTCTCACCTTGTCTCTCTAAACTCGGCTCTAGACTTGTGTCTAAACTTGTCTCTCATCACGTCTCTAGACTCATCTCTCACCTCGTCTCTCTAGACTTGTCTCCAGACTCGTCTCCAGACTCATCTCTAGACTCATCTCTCACCTCGTCTCTAGACTCGTCTCTCTAGACTCGTCTCTCACCTTGTCTCTCTAGATTTGTCTCCAGACTCGTCTCTCACCTCGTCTCTAATGTCCTCCCAGGTGATGCCAACCTGCAGATTTCATCTCTTGCTGATGAACTGAACAGAAAAACTGAAGACGCGTCGCGGCAGCAGGAGGAGATCACCCACCTGCTGTCACAGATTGTAGACTTGCAGAAGAAGGCCAAGCTGGTAGGACGCTGTGCTTCATTGATCCATGTTCTGTCAAGAACCTCAGCTGCAGGTTCCGCTGGTTTTCAGTTGATATGTGTTTGTGTTTTTCAGTACGCTGTAGAGAACGAGGAGCTGACGCAGCATCTGGGAGCAGCTAAAGACGCCCAGCGCCAGCTGACGGCCGAGGTGGGACCAGGACAGCATTCACAGCAGCCTGATATATACAATACACAGATACATACACTACATGATATATGTAGTACACAGATGAGGAGACTCGTTAGACCTAATAAATGGATGAATGTGAAACACTAACATTCAGATGTTCCACCTCTACAACCTACAAACATCACATCTCAAACCCAGAGAAATCCACTTCAAACCTTTATCTGCATTCATTCTGTGAAGCAGGGGTGTCCAACCCTGGTCCTCCAGATCTACTGTCCAACCCCAGTCCTCCAGATCTGTTTTCCTGAATGTTTTAGATGTTTCCCTCTTCCAGCACACCTAACAGGTCATTATCAGTCTTCTGCAGAGGTTGATGATAGGCTGATCATTTGAATCAGATGTACTGGAAGAGGGAAACATCTAAACATGCAGGACAGCAGATGTGGAGGACCATGGTTGGACACCCCTGGTCTAAAACATGCAGGACAGTAGATCTGGAGGACCAGGTTGGACACCTCTGCTGTAAAGTAACACAACTGTTTGTGTGTTTGCGTTTCATGCGTCGTCTTTGGTTGTGTTTTTCAGCTGCGAGAATTTCAGGATAAATATGCAGAATGTATGGAGATGCTCCATGAGGCTCAGGAGGAGCTGAAGAACCTGCGAAACAAAACGTTACCGCTCAGCACATCGCGGCGTTTCCATTCGCTGGGTCTGTTCCCGATGGTGAGTGAAGGAACCGAAGCTCTTGACACTGGTTTGAAATGTGTCCCATGGTCTAAAGCCCAGGTTTGATCTGTTCAGGACTCTTTAGCCGCAGAAATAGAAGGAACCATGAGGAAGGAGCTTCAGATGGACGATCCAGAGGTAGAAGAACAGAGGTAGGTGTGGAGGACCCCCCCCGTCAGAGACACCAGCTATAAACCTCCAACAGTTGACCCCCCCCCTCCATCAGAGACACCAGCTATAGACCTCCAACAGTTAACCCCCCCATCAGAGACACTAGCTATAGACCTCCAACAGTTAAAGCTATACCGTATGATGTGGCATTTTTACACTTTTCTTTTGTCATCTTAAAATGCTCCTAATAAGCGTGTGTCAAACTAAAATGTAAAAGACATCCACCAGGTATTGAAACTCAAAAATGTTTAATTCTCACATATTGCTCATATTTCTGATAAAATTCTGACCAATCATTTTATTCATCCGAATGAAACAATTGGCCGAACCTGACTGAGCCTCCTGTCAATCATCCATTACGGCCGTCCAGCATCCAATCCATTATCGCCGTCTCCCCATCTGATTTGTGTACCTCTGAATCTGACGCTTCACTCGCGCTGCTACTCCTGTCACTGACCACAGTCTACTGTCTAAGAATGTGTTTGGATAGGACTGAAATGCACATGTGGAAGGGAAAAAACAGATTTATTAACAGAAACAACAACTGAGGGGAACAAACAGGAGTATGATGAATGGAGGATGGAGACAAAAGTCCGGAAGTCTGGTGTACTGGACTAAACAGACAGGTCTATACAAAGGTCAGCTTTTATGACCGTGGGACTCATACAGGTATATGTACTTGGTTTCACACCATGCAGGATGATGTAGGATGATAAATGTATGGACTATGAAACCTCAAATGTCCACGGAAAATTTGCGGAGGCCGCGCATTCATAGTGCGCGCGCCCATCATCTGGGCACCTCATCAGCTAAAGACACTGACCCAGCACTGCAAAGACCACACCCTTTAATTCAGGGTCTACTGATGGAACAGGGGCTGCGGCAGGTGGATGATGTGTCTGATTACTGAGGGAGGGGTCCGTGGACACGCCAAAGTGGACCGTAAGGGTTAGTGGGTTAGTTAAGGTTAGTGGTTTAGTTAAGGTTGTGGTTATTTAAGGTTAGTGGGTTAGTTAAGTTTGTGGTTATTTAAGGTTAGTGGGTTCATTAAGGTTAATGGGTTAGTTAGGCTTAGTGGGTTATTTAAGGTTAGTGGGTTAGTTAACGTTGGGGTTATTTAAGGTTAGTGGGTTCGTTAAGGTTAATGGGTTAGTTAATGGGTTTTTTGTACGCTGCGTTCTTCAGACTCCATCCCAAGAGGGTTTTCCAGACCGTCAAGAACCTGAACCTGATGCGTCATCAGCGTTCGTCTCTTGCCCCCTCCCCCCTCAACATCCCAGGCTCCAATCAGACGTCGTGTTTCACCTCAGGTCGCTCCAGCAGAGCAGGCACGCCACGCTCCAACTCCATATATGGTAGCGAGACAGGTAGTGGGATGATCCTGGACAACCGGAGCAGCACAATCCTGGAGATCTCAGATGATGGGTGAGTACGGGAGTGTGGGGGGTTGCATCCCTTAAGTCATATTAACAGGTGGAGAACCCCAGTGGGAACAGACCCATCTGTGTGTTGGAGGACAAGCCTTCATGTCTGTTTGGATTCATGTGTTTTTCCTTAAAGTCTGGTCTTTCTTTGTATTGTCTGAATGTGGATGGAACCAGTCAGCGTCTCTAACGCTGTCCTCTGTGTCTTCTGGTCTACCCCAGGTCAGAGGACTCAAACAAACGTCCCCCCGGGACCCCCGGAACCCCCGGCACCTCTGACCTGGAGGCGGCCCTGCGACGCCTGTCTCTGCGCCGTGACAACTACCTCTCAGAAAAACGCTTCTTTGAGGATGAGAGGGAGAGGAAGCTGTCATACCTGTCCAAAGAGGAGGAAAAAGGAGGGGAGGAGGGCAGCAGGGGCCCAGGGACCCCCACCGAGAGCCTATTGTCACTATGTACCCACCCCTCCTTAGGGAGTGTGTGGTCTGGCTACACCTTCGCCACAAGGTCCTACCTGCCTGAGAAACTGCAGATAGTGAAGCCGCTAGAAGGTCAGTGACCCCCCCAGACTGTCCAGAGTGTATATATGACACTTGTGTGTCTCTGTGTCTGTGTGTCAGTTTTGTGTCTGTGTGTCAGTTTTGTGTATGTGTGTGTCTGTTTTGTGTGTGTGTGTGTGTGTGACTGTGTGTGTGTGTGTGTGTCTGTTTTTGTGTGTTTGTCTGAAGGTGTGTTCTGAGCATGTGTGGTGTCATTCCAGGCTCTGCCACCCTCCATGCCTGGCAGCAGTTGGCCCAGCCCCACATGGGCGCTTTGCTCGACCAGCGGCCGGGCGTGGTCACCAAAGGCTTCCGTACGTTGGCTCATGAGCAGGAGCAAGAGGCGTGGCCTCTGGACCAACCAGAGGAGGACGAGGCATCATGTGACTCGTTTGTGGGTGTGTCTGGTGAAAGCTGTGCCGTCATGGATATGTGGCACGCGACGTCCACCCCGTACAGCACCGGTACAGACAACAGCCAATCAGAGGCACCGCAGGGGAAAGATGGGTGTGGCTTGGACATAGATCTCCCTTCCTGCAGCCCCGCCCCTTCCTGTCCTGTACCGTTATCCTCAGAGATGAACAGACATGTGGACCTGAAGGAGCTCCAGACCCTTGAACCCGGATCAGTGGACTGTATACCTGGTGAGGGAGCCTCTGAGCGGATTTTAACCCCCCCTCTATGACCTTGGAGGAAAAGGGAAGGGGGGGGGACTGGGAGGGGCATTGACTGGACACCTCACACCCCAAATATGACAGCAACAAGCTCACACACCCCAACACCCATCAGCTGCCTTATCAACTTATCAACCACCCATCAACCCCCTCATCCACCACCCATCCACCCCCTCATCAACCCCCCATCCACCCCCTCATCCACCCCCATCAGATCAGAATTCATCTTTCTATTTTTATCCACATCACTTAAATCTTCTCTTTTCTTTTCAACTCTGCAGTTTCTCTTTATTTCCATCATATTCACTCATATTCTCACCTGTCTTCTGTCCTCTGTTGTCTATCCCTCTGTGTCCCTCTAACGTCTGTCCTCCTTCTCCTCCTCTAGTCCACTTCCCGGGGAAGTGCCTGTCTCACACCAGCTCCACCTACACCTTCACCACCTGTCGGATCCTCCACCCCTCAGACCAGATGACCTCCATCTCCTCCAGGTAAATGAACCCTCTTTAAAATCTGGATGTTCAAGTGTGTCTTTGAGTCCTTCAGGTATAGAGTTGATGTGTCCGCCTCTGTCCAATGGACACATTCTCTCACTGTCCCCGCTGTCTGATTGGCCCAGCAGATCATGTGATGAGGAGGCGGTGCAGTTGTATCATATGGTTGTCACAGCCGGCGTAGAACAGAACCACTGAGTCGCCCAGTGGGCGGGTGAGGAACTGCATGAGGTGAAACCATCAGCAGGTTCTAGACGTGCCCAGAAGGGAAGAATGATGTGTGTCAAACTATAACGCAACTAAACTACAGTTAAACTAGAGATCAACTAAACTGCATTTAAACTACAGGTCAACTAAATTACAGTTAAACTACATGTCAACTAAACTACAGTAACTACAGGTCAACTAAACTACAGTTACACTACAGGTCAACTAAATTACAGTTAAACTACATGTCAACTAAACTACAGTTAAACTACAGGTCAACTAAAATAAAGTTAAACTACAGATCAACTAAAATACAGTTAAACTATAGGGTCAACTAAACTAAAGTTAAACTACATGTCAACTAAACTACAGTAACTACAGGTTAGCTAAACTACAGTTAAACTACAGGTCAACTAAAATACAGTTAAACTACAGATCAACTAAACTACAGTAACTACAGGTCAATTAAACTACAGTTAAACTACAGGTCAACTAAACTACAGTAACTGCAGATCAACCACAGTTCAACTACGGTTCAGCTAGGGTTCAACTATGATTCAACTACAGAAAAATTACAGTTCAACTACAGTTCAATTACGGTTCAACTAGGGTTCAACTACAGTTCAAGTATGGTTGAACTACAGTTCAACAACGGTTCAACTCCGGTTCAACTATGGTTACACTACACTTCAACTGCAGTTCAACCATGGTTTAACTACAGTTCAACTACTGGTTCTGTACGTTAACGTCGGGGTGTTCACAGCTTGTCTTTCTAGTTTTCCTCCAGTCTTCCTCTTCCTAACTCTAACTCTCACTCTAACTCTAACACATTAAACCCTGTCGCTGACCAGAGCATGTTTGGTCACTGTCCAGGTTTAGAATCAGAGGTCAAAGGTCATGGACTCAGCAGGACCACAGCAGTAACCCCTCCCCCTTTCATTCACTGGCCCAGATTCAGAGCCTGTGACTGATATTGAATGATAACATGTTTGTTTTTGTGTCAGTTGTTGTAGCTAATGACTTAAACTCTGCCTGATAATAGAACTGACACCCCCCCGCCTGCCCTTTCTCATCCTCTTCTTCCTCTGTCTTCTCTCTCCATGTCTAGCTCGGCCGTGGCCTCATGTCAAAGCAGCATGGGTTTGGCCACGCCCACTGCTGCCACTCCCCCTGTGCCATTCTCAGCCCCGCCTACGCCCTCCTACACCCCCTGCGTCACCCCCCGCCGCCTCTCCCTGTCGCTGTCCCTGGCCGAGTCCTCCACCAACCTGAGGGACTCCACCAAGACCACCAGCACCTCCTTGGGCCTGGTGCGCCTCCTGCTGGAGCGCGGCATCTCTGCGTCGGTGTATGACCCCCGCAGCTGGGACCGCGGGTTGGACGCCGGCGGGGCATTGACCTCGGTGGGCGGGGCACTGGCGCAGAGGCGTGTTCGGCATGTGGACGCCGAGGGCAGGCGGAGGCTGAAACGCCCGGACACCCTCCTGCTGCAGTTCACCTCCCCCCCCGACTCCCCCCCCACCTCCCCTCACTCATGCTCCAGCTCTGCCTCCTCACGGCCAGTTTTCCAGTTCAGCCCATGTCTGGACGAGGCGCCGTACCGTGACGCCTTCCTCGCCTCAAAGCCGGCGCGCACCATCCTGAGGGAGGTGCTAGGGGAGGCGGAGAGGGAGCGAGGAGCCCCACCCCCTGATGACGACGGACAAGCAGAGACATTGAACCTGGGCCTCGTGGACAAACTGAAACGTTTCCGCACCTTGACGCAGCAGTCAGCTTCGGGCTCGCCGGGGGGGGGCGCTGCTGGCCTCGTTGAGCTCCACTGGGCTGGGGGCGGGGCTACCGGGGCTCAACGCAGGCCTGAGGAGGAATCGCAGCTATCCTGCCATGGTGGGGGCCAGTATGGCTATGAAAGACCCAGGAGGCCCCCCAAGCACAGAAATACTTATCCCCCACACCCCCCCTCCAGAAATGGACAAAACGCACATGAATGCGGTCAAACTCAAACTTCAGACGGTTCAATCAGAGGATACCGTCAGATCACGGACAACGATGCAAACGCCACCAAAACAACGACTGCTGGCAGCAGCCAATCACAACCAGACCTGGACGTAAACAGGAAGAGAATCAGCCAATAGCACGGTGGAGGGGGAGGGATCGACCAATGTGTCTCCAGTAGAACCAAACAGGAGAACGGTACTGAACGGAACCTGGTTCAACCCTGACCCTGTACCAAGGGATCAGCACCCGTTCAGTCCATGACCCCTGTGGGTCTTAGGTCGACCTCATCCAGGTCCAGGTCCAGTTTTCACTTACGACGTTTTCACTGAATAAAAAAACTGTGAAACCAGTGAAATAATGAAGACGCTTGTCTGCGTCACAATTCAAACCAAATAATTTATCACTTTAAAAGAAAAAGAATAAATTAAAATATTGAGGATTAGATTCAGAATCAGTTGAGCCCTGGTCCAAAAGACACATAATTAACTGAACAGAACCAGACCTGTTTCAGACCCGGGTCAAACCAGGTCCCGACGTGGTTGAAACCAGGTCCGGACCCGGTTCAGATGTGGTCCAGACCCACACCCACTGACCTGTCTGGTCATTGGTATCGGGTCCATCTGGTCTCATCCCATCTGTGCGGCGCTGAATAACCTGGTGTGGGCGGGGTCCAGTGATGATGAGGATGCTGCCTTCGTCCTTTAAACTGAAGATGCTTTTTATGCAAAATACTGAGTCATGTGACCTTTAAAGGACCAGTCCGACGACAGCGCTGCACAGATAATAATATATATATATATATATATATATATATATATATATATATATATATACATGATAGAATAACCTTTGAATTTACTCTGAGCTTTAATGAACATCAGTGTTTCTCAACCGTTTTTGAAGAAACGCCCCTTTACAGACACCAGTGGTGTCCCAGTGCCCCTGTTGAGAAACACTGATCTACATGATCAATGCATTAAATACAAGAAAATACAAAATTTACACTGAACTAATGCAAAGGTCATGGGTCAGAGGTCAGGGGTCATGGGTCTGTATCTGAACCTGGACTGGACCTTGAAAGGTCTTTCAACGTGCTCTGTGTGCTTGAATGTTGTTTTGTGCCTAAACCCGGTTGAACTTGCTCGGACTCCAGCTCTGGTCCAGGTTTGGGACTTTGATCTGTCATGTTTCTGAGTCATCTGCTGTACATGAGGAGGTATTTTCTGTTGAATCCGCTGATGAACATGGGCTGTTTTCTCTGTTTCCAGGTGAGTTTTAACACCTTTAAATGATGCCCGATAAAACACTGTGAGTACAGACAGGGACAAGACACAGAAGAAGAGGAAGGGAAAGGATGCCGCCTCTCAGCAGGTGTCCATATTGGTCCAGGGTTAGTGTTAGGGTCAGGGTAAGGGTTGGGTTACAGAATTAAATCACCATATATCTGCAAATTTGAGAAGTGATGTTTTATGTCTTCATTGGTTCCGAATGTCAGACTTGTATTTATGACCGAGCTGCACTAAAATGATAGAGAAAAGTATCTTTTGTCCATAAAGTCGACTTTATGTAGAAAATGTAATGCACATATAAGCACTGAAGGAAGTGTCCCATAGGTTAAAGGCCCCGCCCCTGTACTGCAGCTGTATCTATTGTTCTGTCCAAACCTGGACCACATGGACCTGTCCACACTTCTGTTTCCAAACTTATACAAACAGGCTGTTGGTGGACATTCATGTGTGACTATAAAGAATAAAGAATGATGACCTGGGCAACCATGAGAACCTACACAGACTTCTCAAATTTGCTAATCTATGGTGATTTAATTCTGAATGCATCTTGGCCCCACCCCCTTCTGACATTCATTCATTTAAAAGGAGCACTTTCCCGTCCCAAGATGGACGCACCATGAATGCATTTGTTCCTACAGAGCACAGGTGTCTAACATACGGCCCGGGGGCCAAAACCGTCCTTCCAAAGGTTCCAATCCGGCCCGCAGGATAAATTTGCAAAGTGCAAGTTAGGGCATCAAACTCAAAAATAATATCATAATAACCCGTAAATAATGACAACACCAATTTTTTTCTCTTTGTTTTAGTGCAAAAAACAAATTATTAAAATGTTTACATTTACAAACTAGAAGCACTCGGAGAGCGCAGACCTCCGCCAAGGCTGATCAGTGGCCCCCCCCGTGGGCCCCCCCATGCCAAGGAGGTTATGTTTTTGCCAGGGTTTGTTTGTCTGTCTGTTTGTTTGTTTGTCTGTCCGTTAGTGTGCAACATAACTCAAAAAGTTATGGACAGATTTTGATGAAATTTTCTGGTCTGCGCCCCCCCGTGGGCCCCCCCACCCCCGATCACCACCAAAATTTAATCATTTCTTCCTTATTCCATTTCCAACAAACCCTGAAAATTTCATCAAAATCTGTCCATAACTTTTTGAGTTATGTTGCACACTAACGGACAGACAAACAAACAAACAAACCCTGGCAAAAACATAACCTCCTTGGCGGAGGTAACTATCCTGTAACAATAAAATGTGAATAATCTGAGCAAATATGAACAACCTGAAATGTCTAAAGAAAATTAAGTGGAATTTCAAAATATTCTGCCTGTTACTAAATGTTTTGTGCCTTTGTAGACCTGACCTGTAATGCATATGTATAAATGATAAGTCGAGGCATAATATTGATAAAATTGTACTTACATTTCTTAGCAAATTTAATTTTTTTCAGGTTATTCACATCCTTTTTGTTTGGATAGTTTGTAAATGTAAATATTGGTATAATTGAATATTATTTTTTGCACTAAAAAAATTAGGAGTTTTCATTATTTATTGGCTATCATGCTATTATTGTACTGGTCCGGCCCACTGGAGATTAAATTGGGCTGAATGTGGCCCCCGGAAGAACATGAGTTTGACACCACTTCTATAGAGGGTATGCACGTGACGTCACCGCTAGCGAAAGTCACCGTGGTTCTGCCCACTGAGTGGCAGAAAGAAGGAGATGAGTGACAGTGTTGGCTTCAATACTGTCTAAACTGAAGAACAATATTTAATAAAAAATGGGGAAGAGCTGTTGTGCTACTGATTGTATGAACAGGTTTGAAAAGCAGTCGGAGCTATCGTTTTACAGACACCGAAAGACAAAGAAGAGAAGTAGATGGATCCACAAATCCAGGAAACCAAACCTAGATCTGTGGATCCTGTTTGGTGTCAGCTAACATTAATTTATGCTGTATTTTTGGGTCAAATCAGACCTTAAATGACATAATGTTTTGGCTAACGTTACTTCTTAGTAAAGCTCTTGGTTTCATTATCAGATCTTTCATGGGTTTTGCCTTCATTTTGTGATTCTGAACCTTGTGCTCCTACATGATTAGTAAACTAACTTAAACTGAGGCTAACCCAGTTTTTCAAATACAGGGGAACTGGAGAATAAAGCTACGACGGAGTATTAGGGCCATATAAGGAAATAAAAACGCTTGTCACTATGAGTATAAAACTGTAAAATATCGATATAAAACCTGTAATTTTATGAGAATAAAGTCAAATACAAAAAGAATCACAATGTTATGAGAATAAAGTCATAGTTATACAAAAAACTCATAATTTAACAAAAATGTCATTCGTTTATGAGATTAAAGTCATATTCCTAAAATAAAACCATAATATTACAAGAATAATGTGGTAATTTACAAACAGGTGATAAAAATCTCCTAATTTCCCAGAATCCAGTGGTCCCCTGCTGGTCCACAGCAGTAGTATCTGTGTTGTATAAAGTACTTGATCTGAACTAGACGTAAATCTCCTCAGTACCAGTAGATCATGCATATATTCACTGGGGTCAGTACACGGTCTACTGTAAATGCACTTTGGATCACCTGGTTCTGGGCCATAGTTTTGGACCCTGGTCGTCAGTAATGATCAAACCATGTATATTTGTTTCAGGTAAAAATAGCGATGATCCCCTACACCCTGGATGTCAGGATACTCCATTTCTGTCCACGTGTCAATGTTCATGGACCACTTGTTCTTTGGTAGCTCGTACAGATCCATGTTCAGTCCAACTGTCCTCAATTTAATTTCATATTTCACATTTTCCTGGTCTCGCTGTGTTTACTGCTTTACTCCGTCATGTTGAGCAGGTTGGTTTTTGACACTCAGTCTGACTTAGAGGGGCGTGGCCTGGGGGGGAAGTGACGTATGTGCATACCCTCTATAGAGTTACCGACCAGTTACCAATGCCACATCAGTGGATATATCTGAGACGGAGAAGAAGAAGGAGAAGAAACTCACATAACCAACAGACCCAGATTATTGAGCTGAGTTTGAGTTTAGTTTGTGAACTCCGATGTCTGGTGGAAGCGTGTCCATCAGTACCTGTGTGAAGGACCAGAGTCATCCAAAGTCGGACTGAGCTCTTATGTGTTTCAGAACAGGTTCCTAAATGTTGGTGTCAGCGACCCAGTTTCATCAGTCTGGGTTCTGGACTTTGATCGGGACAGAGCTGCTGGAAAGATGATGATGATGATGATGAAGGGCTGAAAGTTTCCAATGAAAACCCTTCATTGATTCAATGAATGTTGATGTCGAAGGGACACGTTTGAGTTCGAATACTGATGGAACACATGTTGACGTTCTTCACTTTTCTTTGTGCATTTTTTAGAACTCTTTAAGGTTTGGAGTGAAATGTTTGAGCAGAAACTTTTCCATTTCAGTTTCTGTTTACGGTTCAACAGAACTGAAACGTCAGAAGATGAACCTTCAAGACAAAAAAAAGGCCAAATTCACAGGATTGAAAACAGAAGAAGTAGTTTAGTCAGATTTGAATCGTCTGAATGTAAGTTATGATATGCATTGATCCTGCTGGAGCTCATATATATATTTAGATTTATATATACATATGTGTGTGTGTGTGTGTGTACAATATGTTGATTTAATTTGAGATGGGACTATCATTATTATTATTATTATTATTATTATCATTATTATTATTATTATTATTACAGTGTGAATGCATCAGTCACATAGTTATTCTACCTTTTGTAAAGAACTATATTGGGAAAAAAAGCAGGAGTTGAGTTTATTTTGATTAAAGAGGAAAATCAACTTCTGTTGAGGGACTGAACATGTTCAATTCTACAGAACAAACTGTCAATAAAAGAAATCCTTCAGTCTGACCTGTGGCCTTTATTCAGCACATGAACCTTGAACACAAGCAGTAGAACTATTCAATCAGAACTATTCAGTCAGCAGAACTGTTCAATCATTAGGGCTATTCAATCAGTAAGAGAACTATTCAAACAGCAGAACTATTCAATCAGTAGAACTATTCAGTCAGCAGAACTATTCGATCATTAGGGCTATTTAATCAGTAGCAGAACTATTCAATCAGCAGAACTATTCAATCAGTAGAACTATTTAATCAGTAGAAATATTCAGTCAGTAGAACTATTCAAACAGAACTATTCAATCAGTAGAACCAATCAATCAGAACTATTCAATCAGTAGAACTATTTAACCAGTAGAACTATTCAATCAGCAGAACTATTCAATCATTAGGGCTATTCAATCAGTAGGAGAACTATTCAATCAGCAGAACTATTTAATCAGTAGAACTATTCAATCAGAACTATTCAATCAGTAGAACTATTCAATCAGAACTTTTCAATCAGTAGAACTATTCAATCAGTAGAACATTTGAATCAGAACTATTCAATCAGTAGAACTATTCAATCAGCAGAACTATTCAATCATTAGGGCTATTTAATCAGTAGAACTATTCAACCAGCAGAACTATTCAATCATTAGGGCTATTCAATCAGTAGGGGAACTATTCAATCAGCAGAACTATTTTATCAGAACTATTCAATCAGTAGAACTATTCAATCAGAACTATTCAATCAGTAGTACTATTCAATCAGAACTATTCAATCAGTAGGAGAACTATTCAATCAGCAGAACTATTCAATCAGCAGAACTATTCAATCAGCAAAACTATTCAATCAGTAGAACTATTCAATCAGCAGAACGTGTCAATCAGAACTTTTCAATCAGTAGAGCGCTTCATTCAGTAGAACTATTCAATCAGAACTATTCAATCAGTGGAACTTTCAATCAGAACTATTCAATTAGTAGAACTATTCAATCAGAACTGTTCAATCAGCAGAACTATTCAATCAGTAGAACTATTCAATCAGCAGAACTATTCAGTCAGTAGAACGTTTCAATTAGAACTTTTCAATCAGTAGAATGCTTCAATCAGTAGAACTATTCAATTAGAACTATTTAATCAGTGGAACTTTCAATCAGAACTATTCAATCAGTAGAACTATTCAATCAGCAGAACTATTCAATCAGAACTGTTCAATCAGCAGAACTATTCAATCAGTAGAACTATTCAATCAGCAGAACTATTCAGTCAGTAGAATGTTTCAATCAGAACTGTTCAATCAGCAGAACTCTTCAATCAGTAAAACATTTCAGTCAGAACTTTTCAATCAGTAGAACTATTCAATCAGAACTATTCAATCAGCAGAATTATTCAATCAGTAGAACTATTCAATCAGAACGTTTCAATCAGTAGAACGTTTCAATCTGAACTATTCAATCAACAGAACTATTCAATCAGTAGAACATTTCAATCAGAACTATTCGGGTATTTGACACCAGCCTCCTTCAGTCGTTTCTTTACTGGGTTGAAAACAGCCCTTCTTTGAACCAGGTTGATGCTGTTCTCTGGGTAAAAGCTGATCTTCTGCTCCTCTAATGTCAGCTGTCCAGCTCACTCCCAGTGTCAGTGTTCACTCCCAGTGTCAGTGTACCATCAGCTCTAGTTCTGGTTCTGGTGCAGATGGGCCATCGTGGCTCACAGGGGCCCGTTTGGCTGTGGCAGTCTGAGGGTGCGGTGTTCCATTTCCGGTCCACATCTGGTTTACAAGGGAAGCTGTCCTCCCCGAAGATCTCCACAAAGAAAGTTTTCATGAAGGTGGTGCAGTTGTCACCTTCAATTTTTTCCTGGGAGTCCAACAACTCTGATGTTCTGTCTTGGTGATCTTTTTTCCTGGTCCTCCACATGCAGTTTTTCCCTCTCAGCCTTCAGATCGGCATATGAGCGCTGCAGCGTGGCCACCCTGCCGTCCACATCATTCAAACCTTCTTTCACATCCTAGATTTTTACAACATGAGATGAGACCGTGGTCTGTAGTGCGGTTCCCGTGCAGTGCAGCTCCGACAGGATTTTGAAATATTATTTTAATTTAGATAGTTGAATTATTCAGTTTAATCACATATTACTCAGTATTAGTTTGGATTCCTTGGTGTCACTAGATTTTCTTTGTTTCGCTGGTCAGTCGTAAATTTCTTAGGATAGGTCACATCTTGGTCACATATTAGACTGACAGATTTATGATCACAGGACTTGGGTTTACCTTGGGCGCACTTTTGAATACACATGCTCACAGACGATTGTAAATAACAAGAGATAAGAGGTCAACGCTGTCAATATGGGGTTTTACATAGAGTTGAGGAATTACATCTGTTTCACTTGAGAGTCACATGACACCAGTCCATTTTCTGTGACCCAACCCACCTAACACAAGGGGGTCAGCCCAGAGTTTGGTGATCAGGTTACAAGGATGATAAAAGTGATGTGCAGTGGAATGTCTGGATGCATTTCCCTGTTTGGGGAATGGATCCTCAGCTGAGTTATGTTTTGTTTGTGATCATATCAAGTCAATAATAAATGTATAAAAATGAGACCTAAAAGAATCCAGACTTATTCTTGGAGCTGCCAACAAAAGAACGCGTTAACAATTTCATCCTTCATAGTGTCGAACATCCCCTTCAAAACTTCACAGATGAGTTGTAAGTTGGGGCCAGTGTTAGCACTAACTTCTGTAACTTTGCCGGAGTGGCTATCGCTAGCTGCGGTCTTGTTCGAGCGGGCTGCTCTCATGCTGGGTTCTCCACTCATTATGACGTCCTTCTGTTTGCCAAGTTTACAACAAAGTCTTACACACAAAAATGTGTGTGTGGTTTGGATAACTTGATGATTCAAGCAAGTAAGTTGCTAAATAAGTGAGGAACACATGAGTTTGCGTCTTCACTCCACCATGACACCGGAAGCCCCCCCTCCAAAGTCCGCTTCATTTTATCAGTGTGAGTGCAAACATTCCGTGCGTAGTACCGTACTCGAGTCCATCTGAGAAGGTAGTTCTGAGTAGGGACTGCGTGGACTCGAGTACGGTACTGTAAGAGTTAGCTGGTACTCTTTAGCCGGACAGCCGTAGCGCCTGAGTCAAATAAAAGGAAGCGCTGGCAGCCATCAGAAGTAGGAAAAAGGGTTGGTGGTCTAGGGTCTTGTATTACGTACAGTGTCGTGCTTCCAGGATGCAGCCATCACACAGTGGAAGACACTGGGGGGAGGGCTTAGGGGGAGGGCTTAGGGGGAGGGCTTAGGGGTTGATTTTGGAATGTGACAGTTCTGACATTTTCAGTCCAAGGTTATATTTAACTGCTGTCAGACCTGAATCATCAGGATGTAGATGTAGATGACATGAGTCTGGTGTGTGTGTGTGTGTGTGTGTGTGTGTGTGTGTGTGTGTGTGTGTGTGTGTGTGTGTGTGTGGTTGCTGTGTTTGGTTGCTTACGAGTTGCCGTTGCCTTTAGCAGTGGAGAAACATAAATGTCTGTTATGTTTGGTTAAATTTTCATGACACTTGTAAAACATTGGAACCAAATGATGAGTGAATGTGACAGAACCATTCCATGAAACAAATGAAACAGTTCAACAAACATCAGAGAAACAACTAACCCTAACAACGCTAACCCTAAGATTTGAAGAGGTCTGGCA
Source organism: Sphaeramia orbicularis (assembly GCF_902148855.1). Taxonomy (NCBI): domain Eukaryota; kingdom Metazoa; phylum Chordata; class Actinopteri; order Kurtiformes; family Apogonidae; genus Sphaeramia; species Sphaeramia orbicularis. The sequence goes on from NC_043972.1 coordinate 12,150,022, forward strand.
GACCCAAAGACACAACAGAATCAGAAGACAAGTTTCTGAGAGTCAACAGTTCGCGTGATAGGCAACTCACAGAACAGCTTCAAACACAGCTCAGTAGTGGTCATAGCAAGCAAGTCTCAGTTTCAACTGTGAAGAGAAGACTTCCAGTTGCAGGTTTGCCCCAGTTTCTGAGTGCCTTTGGATGGTGAAGGAAACTAGACTTACTGACACCTGGACTTTCTTGCCAATTTCTCTGTAGGAAAGACTTACATTTTTCAGTGTTCTGATGGTCTGTCTCTCTTCTATCGTTAATTGCCTTTTCCTCTTTTCCATTTTCAGAGTAACACACTACTTTCTGCAGTACAATTCTGTTCAAATAATGCTCCCAATGATATGGTACCAAAGTGTGTTCCAACACTACTTTTATGCAGACAGAGGGGGTTGGAAGGACTTCAGAGACGTTGGGACACCTGGAGGAATTGATCACACCCATTTTCAAGGCTTGATCAACCTCCATTGCTGCAGAACTGCTTTAAGTTGTTAACCCATTTCTTGTTCACCTTTTTGTATAATTCTGAAATGTACATTATTTTTCAGTTTTGTTTAACCTTAACTTTTTTTTTTTTTTTTTTTTTTTTTACCTCTGGCAGTTCACCGCTTACCTTTTTACCATTTCAAGCTGTTCATTGGCCTGGAACTGTTTGAATTTTAATACAAAACTGGAAAAATTGGGGTGTTCTAAAACTTTGACCAGTAGTGCATATGATCCAGGACACTGTCCTCCTTCTCTTTCTCCTCTTCCTCCTCGTCGTCCTCCTGTCAGGTCATGTCCTTGTCTCCTGATCTGAACACAGTCAACTCAGCGTTATCACTTCAGACCTGAGTCTGAGTCACACACAGATCAGTTCTGGGTCGGTTCTTAACCTGACGTGGGTTCATTCCGCTGAACAGAACACATCAGCCCAGATCAGAACAGAAGATTCACATATGATGGATCTTCAACCTCTGGACAAACCTGAACCTACGCCAGATCCTCTACGATGGGAACATGTTCTCCAGTCCAGACGGAGATTATCAGGTCACAATCCCAGAGACAAGGAGTCAAGGATGGAGGAGTCAAGGACAAAAGAAAATAAGGACTGAAGAGTAAAGGACTGAGGATTTAAGGACAAAGGAGTCAAATGCCGCATTTCCACTATGTGGAACCGGCTCGGCTCAACTCGATTCGACTCGGCTTGGCTCGACTCGACTCTGGTACCAGGTCCTACTCCTGGAGACCGTTGCCATTACAGGATACTACTGACTTTACAGTACCTGGACATCATAGTCATGTGGCGCATTACTTCCTTGTCGTCTGCTCAGAGTTGCTGATAAACTCGCTCGTTGTGTATTGTCTTGTCAAGCTCATGCTGAATTTTTACATCTGAATCTCCTCGACAAACCATGGTGTAGTTTTACAGGCTGTCGTCATGTGGATTAACCTACCGCTATATTTACTGTAAACTTCCGCATCTGCTTTTTGTAAAAGGGCGGGTCACAGAGACAACTGTCTGACCAATCAGTGGTCTGCAATGTTTCTAGGTCACATTTTAGTATCTGGTCCCCAGTCCTGGAACCTCGGCAGAGGTGATACCAAAAAACTAGTACTGGGTACCAGATTCCAGGTCCTTTTTCGTAATGGAAATGCAAAAAGGCCGAGTCGAGTTGAGCCGAGCCAAGTAGCTCTACGTTAGCATCTGGGATGCTTGCCGTGAGCCACGTTTCACAGAAGCACCGCAAACTACACTCTCTGTGGGTCTTAACCTTCACTAAAGCAGTCAGTTCGTTGATCTTATTTGGTAGTGAGTTCACATTTCCCATGATCACAGAAGGTACTGCAGGCTTATATCGCCACTTCTTCACTAGCTGCTTAGCCTTTAGCTTAGCACCAGCGCTGCAGCCACGATACAGCCTCCTCACCTTTTCAGGTGAATGTGGAACCACACCGGCGTGGGCCTTAGTTCTCAGTGCATGTAGCTGGTTACTCGAATAAACGAGTTTCGGCGAGTGAAAATCCATATCCATAGGATAGATAGCGATTCAAATGAACAGTAATTGAAAATTAACACTAAAAAACACCAAAAAACACACAGCAAAACATGGAGCTACTGGAAGGGCTGCCACTCACAATGGTGCCAGAAGAAGAAAAAAAATTTTTTTAAGTAAAAAAAATAAAACCTAACCCTACCCTAACCCTATAAACCCTAACCCTTTACTACATGAAGGGGTTTTTCTCTGTGGTGTCTGTAAAACGTGCTCATGTGTCTTCATAGTCACTGACATTTGTTAATGACGGCAGGTTTTAAATCTACTCCTGTCATTAATAGACACTGGACAGATTTACTGTACATTAAACATGTGTTCATTATCTGATGAATGCAGTAGTGTGTACTATATGATGTGTACTTTATACACATTAAAGCTGCATCTATTGCTGTTTCTGTGTTTTATGACTTCCATCTCCTGGGGTTTTATCTTCATGTGTTTATGACTGAATCTAATGGTCAATGAGAAGTGGAAGAATCACCAAAGAAAAGTAAAAAAAGAAGAACTCAGGGAGCACAGACCCCCACCAAGGCAGATCACCTCTCCCCCACCCCACCATCACCACCAAAATGTAATAATTTGTTCCTTGTGTCAGTATCAACGTTTCCTGAAAATTTCATGAAAATCTGTCCTTAAGTTTTTGAGTTATTTTACAGACAGACAGAAAGAAAGAAAGACAGACAAAGAAAGAGACAGACAGAAAGAAAGAAAGAAAGACAGACAGACAGATAGAGGGTTAGGGTTTGATAGGGTTAGGGTTAGATCACCTACCATGGGTCAGAAACACATATGTGATGGACTTGTATCTTTATCTTTTCCTCTTTGTATCTTCAGTTTATAGCGCGCTACATTGGAGCGCTACGTGAGCGTGAGTTCAATATTAATGAAAAGTCCAACAACATTAAGGCTGATTTATGAGCCCACCTGTGTCACTAATGACCCCCCCCATCACACTGCTCAGTGCTCTTACAGGAAGCCATTATGATCATAATCACAGCAAACAGCAGGTCGTATGTTTTCCCATGAGCGTCTGGGTCTGTTCTTAGATTATAGATGGAGCTCATTATTCATCTGCTCAGTCAAAGGACACAGATATGGACACACCCTCCAGTTTTCAGTCAGTAAAGGTTCTCTGTTGGACTATTTGAGAATCAGTTAAAGAGATATTGACTACTATTTGATGTTTTTCATTCCATGCTTTTTCTTGTTGTCGTCAGAGTCGACGTTCTTCAGAGTTTATTTCAGTGACACAGTAGATGTTAAGATTTTAAAGTGCTTTTATTGGTTTTTAAAACTCTTAATGGTCTTAGCCCTATTTATTTATCTGATTTGCTTTTAACATATGAGCCCTCTCGGACCCTCAGGTCATCAGGTAGTAATCTCTTAACTGTTCCTAGAGTCCACACTAAGACTCATGGTGAGGCCTCATTCAGCTTTTATGGCCCCAAACTATGGAACAGCCTACCTGAGGACCTGAGGTCCGCTGCGAATGTTCATATTTTTAAAAGTAAACTCAAAACTTATCTTTTTAGTCTAGCTTTTAATTAAACCCTTACCGTAAACTTTACTTAGCTGCTTGTATTTTTATTTGCAACTGCGGGACAGTGGGGGGTTTTGTTGTGAAGCACTTTGTGCTACGTGTACCATGTATGAAAAGTACTATAGAAATAAAGTTTGATTGATTGATTGAAGAAAAGAAAAAAACCTTGAAACACACTGTGTGGAACAGAAATGGTCATTTCATTTGGAAACAAAACTGGCAGTGATGCTGTTTTTTATGAATTACACATTATAGGGTGACAGAATTATGGCCCCAACAAACCACCAACAAACCGACCAACCAACCAACCAACCAACTACCAACCAACTACCAACCAACTACCAACCAACCATCAACCAACCAACCAACTACCAACCAACCATCAACCAACCAACCAACCAACCAACCACAATCACTAACCAACCAACAAACTGACCAACCACCAACCAACCAACCAACCATCAACCAGCTAACCAATCACCAATCAACCAACCACAAACCAGCGACCAACCAACCAATGACCAACCAGCAACCAACCAACCAACCAACCAACCAACCAACCACCCACCCAACCACCAAGCAACCACCACCCAACCATCAACAAAACAACCAACCAACCACCCAACCAACCACCAACCACCAACCAATCAACCAACCAACCAACCAACCAACCAACCAACCACCCACCCAACCACCAAGCAACCACCACCCAACCATCAACAAAACAACCAACCAACCAACCAACCAACCACCAACCACCAACCAACCAATCAACCAACCAACCAACCAACCAACCAACCAACCAACCAACCACCAACCAACCAACTAACCACCAATCACCAACCAACCAGACAGGAGGAGGAGCAGAGAGGAGGTGCAGGAGGAGCTCAGTTGTGTTAAAACCAACAGATGACAGCGTCACGTTCTTCTGTCATTGACTGAAAACAACAGGATCACAAACATCAACACAAGGCGCCGTGATGTCATCAGCTGTGAAGACACAGGTCACATGGGAAAACCATCTGTCCATCTGTTTAGGACGGACACACATGTGAACCTGCATGGACCACCAGGGGGAAGTAGAGAACACACATGTGAACCACGAAGACCGACACGACGGAGGCGGATTCACTTCATTCATAGATTATGAATGTAACAGCAGTCTGTGATTAAAGACAATCTGATGTTTGTCACAGAATATTTAGAGATAAATATCACAGCTAAATATTAGAGATAAATATCACAGCTAAATATTAGAGATAAATATCACAGCTAAATATTAGAGATCAATATTAGAGATACATATCACAGATAAATGTTAGAGATGAATATTAGAGATAGATATTAGAGATCAATATTAGAGATAAATAGCACAAATAAATATTAGAGACACATATTAGAGATAGATATTAGAGATAAATACCACAGATAAATATTAGAGATAGATATTAGAGATAAATACCACAGATAAATATTAAAGAAAATATTAGAGATAATATTAGTCATAAATATCACAGATAAACCTTTTGTATGTGGTCATGCTTCTGTCACTCACAGCTTTTGTTTGTGAAAACAATGAAAACATTTGGCCTAAATTAGAAACAATGAGATAAACGGGGGGGGGGGGGGGTTCTATCAGATTACACTGACAACACAGGGACAATGGGCTGTTGATCCACTGATGGAGGTTGGACGGTGGTGGACAGGATGATGACTGACCACACCCACGTCCACGCCACCGCCGTCTGCGTTCATGTGGGACTGAGTGCTTTTCCTCGTGTACTTGAATGCATCTCATGTCTGTGGTCGCAGAGGTTGAAACGACAGGACGCTATTGTCAAAGGAAAATGAAGGCCACTTGAAAACCGCTGACATTATCCATCAACCCAGTGTCAATGAGGCAGAGGACAGTAAACACACCACGAGGACAGTAAACACACCATGCTGTTGTGTAATCGGTGTTTGGTTTGGAACCTGAACGTCGAACATGTTTAACCCTCAAAGCTCCACTTTCAGGTTTGATAAAGAACATCAGAAAGGTTCAGGTTTATATCAAACTTCTACAAACATCTAAATAAAGAACAGGTTCCCCTCATTAACACGTGTTCTGTTCGAATAGTTTACGTTGTAAAGCATAGATTTGGTTTGTTTAAATAAGTCTCAGTGTAAAATCAGAGAGAAAGAGAGAGAAAGGACTTCCTTAAGTTCTGCCTTAAGACTTCAACCTGTAATAAAGTGGATTAATTAAACAGAAACTAAGACTGTGTAAAAAGGCCCCTAGGAACCTGGATATGACCTGAGGTAACCCTGAGGTTAGGGTCAGGGTTAGGGTTACAGAGGGGTCAAAGGACATAAACCAGAACTATGGAAGTCCAGTCACAGCCCCCCTACACACCTTCAGATTAAAGCCATCAGAGTCATCTACCCAGCAAAACCCTCCAATGACCCTGCAAGGATCACATTCACAGAGGGCCTCCTGAAGACCGGTCCAGAGACCCTGTTGGCAGACCGGAAAAAAAGTGGGACAACATCCAAGCTCATTTTCCACACTGACCGTCCCCAAGCGTGGCACACTGCTATTAAAGAACCTGTGTTCTTTACAGTGGCTTCAGTGGAGGATGGACACCCCACCCCCCCACAGACCAACAGGACATCCCACCCCCCCATAGAGAAACCAGACGCTCAGCTCGCCACCACAGAGCTCCAGTCATCGGACGAGCCAAAAGACAAGTTCGCACAGATGGAGCTCAGACAAGCGGAGATGGAGCACACAGTCATTTCACTCCAGTCCAGGCAGACGGTGACCCCACCCCACCCCCACCCCCCACCATCCAGACCCAACAACAACGAGGAAGAGAGAGACTCATCTGCTCTGTGGCCTGAATTAAAAAGACTAAAAGACAAAGAGGAGTCTTCAAATATGGAAACTAGCGCCAGCTCTAGGTCGAGGTCAAACGACGCAAGGAAGAGGTGTGAAAGCTCCAAGAAAAGGTGGAAAAGCTGACAGGGGAACAACCTGAAGGGGCAGGGGCACCCCCCCACACAAACACACACACAAAAGACATTGCTGAACAAGACCCAGAAGAAGGCCCCAGCCAATCAACAACACCAACTAGCCAGGAAGCTCAAGAGTCCCTCCCTCTGATGACAACCACCTCCACACCTACAAACACCAACCCATCACAGAATCCACAAATTGTTCTCCTCATGGACTCGAACAGGAGATCTGTGGAAGACAAGAAAGTTTTTCCAAAACACAGAGTGAAAAAACTCAAGTGCCAGAGTACCAACGGCTGACAGAGAAGCACCTGGGGTCCCCCGGCCACATCATCATTCACACCGGCACAAGCGATCTGAGATCACAGGAGGAAGAGGTGGCCCAGTCCATCAAGAAGGTCACTGACAAAGCCTCGTCAACATTCTCAAACACAAAGGTAGTCATGTCCCCCTGCTACCAACATGAGCCTTCCACCCTGCCTTCATACAGAGGGTAAATGCACACACCTCCAGGGAGTGTGCATTCAAACCAAGTGCACCCACCCCACTCTGGACCTTCACAGTCAGTAAGACTAGGTACACATCTTCAGGGCAGGAGTCCTGACCTTCACCAGGACGCTGAAGGACGTTGCACTTAACCACAGACCAAGCACATCCCACACCCAACGCCAGACGACACCCAGCTCCACCCACAACACATGCCTCTGCTGCACCAAGAAGACCTGCTCAACCCAGAGGGCTCCCAACTGCACACAGGAGACCCACGTCACCTGGAAGACATCATGCTCCATCCAAGGCCAGACCAACCCCCCTCCTGCCAACCCCTCACCACACATACACACAGGCCACAAGCACATCAAGCCCCAGCCCAGCACCCAGCAGATCCTGGTTCAGACATGGATTTATTGATCAGATCTGAACTGTAGAACAACAGAAGAAGTGACACATTAGCACCATTGGACCGAGTAGAACCCAACCCTGTGAATTTTACAAAGGGGTTTAAGGAGCAGAGGTCAGAGGTCGAGGCCCATCTTGTCATGCTCATTACCATCTATGAGCCACAGATGATCGGTCTTTTCCATTTGGTCCAACCTGCTGCACACGACTGAAGTGTCTTTTAGAGGTCGTCTGTGCGTTTGTCCACAGGTGGATGAAGGCTTCATGTGATCTCATCCTTGTTTTCATCATGAGTTGGTTAATTAAAACAGAAAAGAGGTTTTTCTGACACACGATTGAGAACCTGCATTAACTGGAGAACTGTGACTTACCACGGAATAGAGAAGACGTGTTCTTTAAAAACATCGTCCAAACCATCATCACTGAACAAGAACTTACATTCAACCCACAAATGTCACATCTTCCCCTACATGAGGAACGACGATTAAAGGAGCGAACTATAAAAAGAACAGAGTCATGGCTCCAAGCAGAGACTCTGAAACATCTGTGAAACATCTGGGTCACATGACGACCCACGGTCAGAGTTCAGAAGGGAAATGAAGACAATGACAATGAATCAACGCGACACGCAAAGGTCACAGAGAAGATCTTCTATTTTAGAGTCAGCTGAGCGTCAAAAGACAACCAATCAGCTTCAGTGGCTTGACTCATGAATGTCGGGGGAAACATGAGGAAACAGGAACCACATCAACGAGAACAGAGACCTGGTCTGGAGGAGTGGATGCACATGTCTGTCCATCTGAGGAGACGTCCGTCCATCTGAGGAGAAGACTGACCATCTGAGAAGACCGTCCATCTGAGGAGAAAATCAACCATCTGAGGAGAAGACCAACCATCTGAGAAGACCGTCCATCTGAGGAGACGACTGACCAGGAAACTCTACCCACAAGGTGATCCAAGGCCTCCAAGACCCAACCGGACCATCAGAAACAGAGCACATGGTTTATACAATGAACCAAGTTAACCCCTTAACACCAACTGTCACAAATTTGTGACAGACCATTTCCATCACAGAAGCAGTTGATAGTAGTTCGGGCATATTCAACACGTTCCAAGGAACCTTTGACAAGCATTTGTTTCTTTTAGGATAGGGTGGTAACAGACCTAGAGTCAGCTGAAGGAAGTGGACTCTCCCACTTTGGACATGCACACAACCAGGGTTACGGTAAGGGTTAGCTAACCTTGTACATTTGGACCAGTTCTTGTATGTTCTTGTATGTATGTTCTTGTACATAAGGTAAGTTGTGCTAAGATAATATATTTTCCAGTTTCTTCTGTCCTTCTTCAGCTGATAAACTGAAGTAGAATATGTGTGTGTGCAAATATCTTTAAAGTTGTTTGAATATTTCTGTTTGTAGCAAATGGGCGACATTCGGCCATAACAGTAACAGTGGGATACTTGGTGAACCTAATCCTTTCAATAATCATTATACAAACATGTAGTATGTTGTTTATATGATGTAAATAAAAATGTCGGCACTTTTCATTACAGATTTTTTTCATTAAAAAACTGTAAAAACATGTAAAGTCTGGGCTGTGTTTGTCGGTTCCAGATGTTTGGTTTCATCTGTTTGTAGATGACTGTGTTCTGTTCAATGTGCAGCTAAACCAGTGTCTGTCAAACTGTGGGGCGGGACCAGTAGGGGGTGTGTGGACTCTTCCCAGGGGGGTCATGGGATCAGTCCTGTTTTTTTTTTGTTGTTGTTGTTGTTCTTCAGGTTTGAACATGTATGAGGTGGAACTAATGTTTGATGGTCGAAGCACCCTGGACTCATTCAGTGGACGGACACCAAACCAATCTGTTACCATGGTGATCTGTCACTAGACTAGACAAAGAGTTTAGATTTGGACAATGGACAAGGACTGGACTGGAAAAGACACATGGACACACGTTTGTGTTTTGGACCAGTTTGTTCTTAGATGTCCAATGGAAACGGGCTCATTGACCCACTGATATTGGTCACATGATCAACTGTGGAACCAACATGTGGGCCATTTCAGAATTGGAATACATTTCCCGTCTCCCAGATACACCCTTTGTTTTTTATCCCCAGACTTTACTGAATCAGTTTTAATAATACTACTAATTGAATCGAACTTTAACAAATAATAATGCTTTTTGTTTATTTTTGACAAAGTGTACAGGGTGGGGAAGCAAAATTTACAATGAACATTTAGTTGTTTTTTCTCAGCAGGCACTACGTCAATTGTTTTGAAACCAAACATATACTGATGTCATAATCATACCTAACACTATACCCCTACCTTTTCAGAAACTTTTGCCCATATGAGTAATCAGGAAAGCAAACGTCAAAGAGTGTGTGATTTGCTGAATGCACTCGTCACACCAAAGGAGATTTCAAAAATAGTTGGAGTGTCCATAAAGACTGTTTATAATGGAAAGAAGAGAATGACTATGAGCAAAACTATTACGAGAAAGTCTGGAAGATACTATTAAAGAAGAATGGGAGAAGTTGTCACCCGAATATTTGAGGAACACTTGCGCAAGTTTCAGGAAGCGCGTGAAGGCAGTTATGAGAAAGGAGGAGGACACATAGAATAAAAACATTTTCTATTATGTCAATTTCTTGTGGCAAATAAATTCTCATGACTTTCAATAAACTAATTGGTCATACACTGTCTTTCAATCCCTGCCTCAAAATATTGTAAATTTTGCTTCCCCACCCTGTATATAGAAATATTAGCCTAAGAAGTCCAACCCCATCCACAATTGACTGTCTTTGGCTCAGGATTCATACATTGAACTTGAATTACAATTAAATAATTTCATATAATTTTCTTGTTTTTTGCGCTCACTCTAATAATAACAATAAAATCAATTGCACAGAATATCTATTTTCTGTATTAATTAAATTTCAGAATTAAATAAATATGTTTTTGTCTGTCTATACGTTCTGGTCAACTCTGTTCTCTCTGTTATAAAACTCCATAAAAATATCCAAAGCATTCATATAAAAATATGAGACCTTCATCCTGTGATGTCTCTTCCTCTGGCAGAAAACATGTTGAAGGCAGTAAGGTATATCATTTTTCTCCTCCCATTTTTTTGTACAAAATGTTTAGGGTACACCAATAGTAGATTAATTACTTGTCAGTTCTGTTATTGTTAAATCACTGTCAAAAATGGAAGAAAATGTCAACTCTTATGTCAACTCTGTTACTGGTTTAATGATAACAGACACTTGACAGTGACTTACACAGTCAAATGCTCCTAATTTTATTTGAGTATTGTGAGGTATTTTACTTTTTTTTAATATACACCCATATATTCACATTTATTATGGATGCTGACTCATATACTATAAAGTAGGGGTATTCAAATCTGGTCCTGGAGGGCCAGTATCCTCCATGTTTTAGATATTTCCCTCTTCCAGCACACCTGGTTCATTAATGATCAGCTCATCATCCAGCTCTGCAGAAGTCTGATAACGATGTAATGGCTTCCAGATGTGATGGAAGAGGGAAATATCTAAAATATGCATGTAATAAAAAAAGTTTAAAGAAAAAAGAAACACTCCCAGTTTCTGTTTTCTTTCTCCATGTGAAACGTCCCCACAATTCTGAAATGAGCCATGTGTTTGTTGGACGAAAAAAAGGAACTTTATTGTCAGAGTATGACATAGTGGACATTTCCTATTTTATTTGGATAAATATTGTCTCGGAGCAGGTCTGGATGAGTTTATTTGTATTATTTAAACAAAAATTTAAGTTATTTGGAATTTGAACAAAAAATTATTCAAGAAAAAGAAAAAAAATATTGATACAACATTGATGTTTAGTCAATAACAGTTAGAAGTGAACCACTGGTACAGAGGTTTATGGTCCAAAGGGGGACTGGAGGTTTATGGTCATCCAAAGGGGGACTGGAGGTTTATGGTACTTCAAAGAGGGACTGGAGGTTTATGGTCCTCCAAAGGGGAACTGGAGGTTTATGGTCCAAAGGGGGACTGGAGGTTTATGGTCCTCCAAAGGGGAACTGGAGGTTTATGGTCCTCCAAAGGGGGGACTGAAGGTTTATGGTCCTCCGAAGGGGGACTGGAGGTTTATGGTCCTCCAAAGGGGGGACTGGAGGTTTATGGTCCTCCAAAGGGGGTCCACAGAACCCCTTGGTTACAGTACATGTGTCTGGAGTTTTTCATTCAGGATCAGGATCAAATAACCTACATTCATGGAGTGGATTTTTTCTCCTTGAGCCTGTTTCGTTTCAAACCTCTAAAACCCCAGAAGAGGAGGCTTCAGGGACTCGGTGAATATTTGACGCTGTGTTTGTTCTGATCGTCGGTTGAAGAACGTCATCTCAACGCCGTTTCCTGAACATGTTGAATGATGTGTTGGATGTAGAAGTTGAACAGCTGCTGTTGACAGTGTTGAAACAGGCTAAAGTTAGACTCATTAGCATTCAGGACCACAGCGGACCCTGACGCAAAGACCCCTGGGAGAGTCCTCCACCAAGGACCTGGACTCTGGGACCTGAAACAAGGCACTTAAACAAACTTTACTGTGTAGAAAAAAAACGGATGTGACATATATCCCCCACATGTCCCCCTGATGTCCTATGACTGTCCTCAGAATGTCCCCCAGATGTCCCCAGAATGTCCCATAGAATGTCCCCCAAATGTCATCTTGTGTCTTCAGGTCTTGTCCTTTGGGTTAAACCCTGCCCTTGCTTTGTCTTCGTGAAGATGTGGACATACGTTGGACATGCGAGCATCTCCAGTGCGTCACTGGTGTGAGTTTGTGTGGCATCAGCAGGCTCCTCCCTCTGTGCTGAGCCCCGCCCCTGTCCTGTGCATCAGTATAAAAAGGAGGGACGGGTCTGTTTGAGCCACAGCATCGACACCAGGACGAGGATCAGCATCTTCAGACTGAAACGACAGCTGCAGGTAAGAACGAAAACACACACCGACCGGCAGGAGGTGAAGGAGGTGAAAGAGGAGGTGAAGGATGTGAACGAGGCTTTGACGACTATTTGTCTGTTTAGGTTTGACTGTTTTAGATTGAATGAGAGAAGGAAGGGAATTCTATTTCTTTATTTTCTACATTTTATTTAAATAATTTAAATGTTTGATCATGGAAATGAACATTTTTATTATGAACATAAAAATAAAATATAGAAGTGAAGCCTCTGAAAAAGAAAATAACTTAAATATGTAAAGCTGTAAATTATTACATTTATCATTGATTTAATGTGTTTCTGATCAAATGACACATGATAGAATCTGAATGTGTCTAAATTAAGTCTGGTTTATTTACAGTCATTTTATTTCATTCTGCAATTATTGGGATCATTGTTCAGACTAAAAAGGCTTTAACTGACTCATTTGGCTGTTTATTTTATATACATATACATACATGTGTATATATATAGATATACATACATGTATATATATATAGATATATATATACACACAAATATATATACATACATACATATATATATGTATACATATATATATCTGTATTCAGATTATTATTTGGACTCAAACCACACTTACATTATTCTTAATATTTAATTGGACGTGGTGGTTCTTCTGCATCTGCAGTGAATTTAACTGAACAGATACTTTTTATTCTCAGTGGTTTTCAGTCGCTTTGTTCACTCAAACCCACTGAATAATAAACGAACCCTTTGGGCTGAAACAGGAGGAGATTTGAATCCAGAAAAAAAGGAATTTACACCCACTGTCCTTATGGACGAGAGATGGAACAAAGAGGACCAGGATGGACATGGTCTGTATTTAAACCAGATTAAACCGGTCCAATCTACTGTAAACGTCTGTATTTAAACCAGATTAAACCGGTCCAATCTACTGTAAACGTCTGTATTTAAACCAGATTAAACCGGTCCAATCTACTGTAAACGTCTGTATTTAAACCAAATTAAACCAGATTAAACCGGTCCAATCTACTGTAAACGTCTGTATTTAAAACCAAATTAAACCAGATTAAACCAGATTAAACCGGTCCAATCTACTGTAATGTCTGTATTTAAACCAAATTAAACCAGATTAAACCGGTCCAATCTACTGTAAATGTCTGTATTTAAACCAAATTAAACCAGATTAAACCAGATTAAACCGGTCCAATCTACTGTAAATGTCTGTATTTAAACCAAATTAAACCAGATTAAACCGGTCCCAATCTACTGTAAATGTCTGTATTTAAACCAAATTAAACCGGTTTAACGGTCACTCCTTCTCTCCGTCAGACATGAACATTGGATTCTGTGCGTTTATCCTGTTGGTGACGATGACCAGTGGGAGGAGTCTGTCGTCACAGTCAGCGGTCGTCCAGTCACAGAGAGCCGAGGCCCTGGCATCCAACAGCCTGACCCCACCCTCGCCCAACCACACCCACCAGGCCCGCTCAGTGTCCCCCCCCAGGACAGATGGACCACTATAACCACGTCCAGCAGGAGGGGACACCCAGGACAGTGTGAACCAGCTCCTGGCCCGCCTCATGTCCAGGAAAGGTTAGAGGATGGATGGACAGGGGAGGACAGGGAGGGTGGAGGAGGGGGAGGGACTGGGGAGGTGGAGATGAGTGGAGGACAGGGAGGATGGAGGAGGGGGGAGGGACGGGGAGGAGGTGGAGGAGGGTTGAGGACAGGGGAGGTGGAGGAGAGTGGAGGACAGGGAGGGTGGAGGAGAGTGGAGGACAGGGGAGGGATGAGGGCGGGGGAGGTGGAGGAGAGTGGAGCAGGGGGAGGGACAGGGGAGGTGGAGGAGAGTGGAGGACAGGGAGGGTGGAGGAGAATGGAGGACAGGGGAGGGATGGGAGAGGGACGGGGGAGGTGGAGGAGAGTGGAGGGGGGGGGACAGGGGAGGTGGAGGAGAGGGGAGGACAGAGAAGGTGGAGGATAGTGGAGGAGGGGGAGGGACAGGGGGAGGTGGAGGAGGGTGGAGGACAGGGGAGGTGGAGGAGGGTGGAGGACAGGGGGTGGAGGAGAGGAGGAGGGGGAGAGACGGAGAGGCGGAGGAGAGTGGAGGACAGGGAGAGATGGGGAGGTGGAGGAGGGTGGAGGACAGGGAGGGACAAGGGAGGTGGAGGAGGGTAGAGGACAGGGAGGGTGGAGGAGGGGGAGGGACGGTGGAGTGGAGGAGAGTGGAGGACATTGAGAGACAGAATGTGGAGGAGGGTGGAGGACAGGGAGGTACGGGGGGGTGGAGGAGGGTGGAGGAAGGGGAGGGACAGGGGAAGTGGAGGACAGGGGAAGTGGAGGAGAGAGTGGAGGACGGGAGGGACAGGGATGGAGGACAGGAAGAATGGTGGAGGTGGAGGAGGGTGGAGGTCTTCTTTGGTTCCTCCTGGATGTTGTTCCATCTGTAATCTTCTGTCACTGACACTGAACCGTCACCTCTGTCTCCTCCTCCCTCTTTCCTCCTCCTCCTGCGGTCCATTTATTGTCCTCTGTCTTCTGTCCCACTCAGGTGTCCCGTCCCAGACCAGGTCTTCCTTGTCCATCAGGTCCGCTGGTCCTGGTCTGGGTCCAGGTCACCGGATAAAGGACCGGGACTACCTGGGCTGGATGGACTTTGGACGTCGCAGCGCAGTGGAGTACGAGTACTCCTCCTGAAGACAGCACCTCCTCTGTCCTAAAGTCCACAGACATCAGTCCGTCTCACGCTGCACTGAACCCTGGACGGACTGGACCCAAACCCGGACCTGAACCTCCAGAACACACAGGGACCAGGACCACCTTCATCCAGTCGTTTCCTTTGGCTTTATTTGTTCAGAAGAATTTTCAGAAATGTATGAAAATAAAAAAAACAATAAAATCAATTGTCAAAGCCTGTTCGTGTCAACGTGTCCACCAGCGTGTATGTCCACCAGTGTCTGTGTGTCCACCAGCGTGTATGTCCACTATGTGTGAAGATGGTCCATGTGGGATCTAAGATGGTTCAGGTTCTCAGACAGGGATTAGACTCAGTTCCAGGATCCAACACTTACCTGGGTTTAGTTCAAGTCCTGGTCTTGGATCCAACACTTACCTGGGTTTAGTTCTAGTCCTGGTCTTGATTTGATTCATGTTTCAAAGTGGATTCAGTGTCTTTGGTTCCATATGTTTGTCCACCTGCAGACGGACGTCCAAGTCCACTTACAGTCCAGCAAATGGACAACAGGACAGAGACATCCAAGTCCAGCTGGGGTCCTAGAGGAACCCTGGATGAGGAACCCTGGGCCGTCGGTGTTGGAACCGGTGCAGATCCAGAGCCTCGTGTTAATTTTCACTTTAAAGCTGTGGAGACTTCGGTCCCCAGTTTATCCTCAGATATGTGGGGTGGAGTTGAGCTTCGCCTCCCTTCAGCCGGTTCAGTGTCATGTTTGTTTCATCCATATAATATCATATGGATGCCCGTTGGCGCGAACCTCCGCCTCCCACAATGCAAAAAGTAGAACGTCAGCTTTAATCAGTGTTTATTTGGTTTATATTCATCCATTGGCTTCGTCCACAAAATCACATAATTTTAAATCAGTAAAATCATCCTGAAGTGACGCAGTCCCTTCCCATCATACCCGTCATTTGTCATTGCTGTCCTTCCTGTCATACCCGTCGTTCCTGTCGTACCTGTCATACCCATCATACCCGTCGTACCCATTGTTCCTGTCATACCCATCGTACCCATCATTCCTGTCGTACCCACATTAGTGTTTTGTTTACAGATCCAGAATCAACCGCTACATCTCAAACAACAACAAAGCAGGAAGAACCTGATGAAATAAGTGCAGTTTTCATTTACATAAACACATCACCTTCATCATGTGACACCCCCCCACTCCCCATGCCGTTAACAGGACAGTAGGTTACCCATAATTCCACACACGTGGCCTCGGCTCTGGACAAACTTAAAGACCTGGACACAACATTAAGTGCATTTAAAGTCAGACCTAAAGTCACTGCCCATGTGTTTGAGTTTATTTGGCACTAAACGTCTAATGGCCGATGGCGTCCGAACCCTGGTCACATGGTTCCATCTGGACCGAACCACCACCGCTTCCATGTGCTAGAGGCCTCATTCACAGAGTGTTCGAGGCTTCAGGGAAAAATAAAAACACACAAAAACATCTCTTAAATAATGTCTGGAAAACAGGAACACGTGACGTGATGGCGGCGGTGTGAATGATCTAGGCCAATGGGTGGAGCTTAGCATCGGCGGCGTCTTGGCTGTGACCTGAACCAGGTCGGCGATGCCGTTCCGACGTTCCACACCTGGATCTGGGGATTTGGGTTCTTATTGCTTGTTGACACAGTTTGATAAATGTTTCCAGACAAATACATTTAACGTCAGACATATGTTCCTGTTCTTATTTTGAGCCGACCTTTGATCCTTTGACCCCTGTGCAGCTCAGGCTCATTTGTTCATCATCTGGTTCTGATTTCAACATGATCATCAAACACACGCATACGTGGACGACATTTAAAGAAGCATCAGGATCATCATATTCACATGGAAAGGTCTTTAGCTCTGCTCAGGGGACGTTCCATTCAAAGCCACAGAACACTGGGTTCTAAATGCTACAGACCACGCCCACTGTTCAGGACAGTGTTTGGTCAAAGTAAAGACGCTAACGCACTGGTCCAGGACTCCGTCTGCTCTCTGGGTCCACGCTCCATAGTTTAGTCCCACCTGGGTTTTTGGATGAAGGTTGTTTTTTTTGAATCTCATCACAACAAAGTGTGTTAAACTAAAAGTCCAAAGGTCCATATATAAAGTCCATGCATATATATATATATATATATATGTATGTGTGTGTGTGTGTGTGTGTGTGTATATGTGTGTTTAGAAGGTCAAGGAAGTCACACACCGGTGTGTGTGTGTATGTGTGTCTGTCTATGTGTCTTTTGTGTGTCTTATCTGTCTTTTGTGTGTCTTCTATGTGTGTTTTGCATGTCTACTGTGTCTTTGTGTCTTTTGTGTGTTTTTGTGTCTTCTGTTTGTCTCTTGTGTGTCTTCCGTGTGTATTTTGTGTTTTTGTGTCTTCTATTTGTCTGTTGTGTGTCTTCCATGTGTTTCTTGTGTGTCTCTTGAGTGTCTCTTAAGTGTCTTCTGTGTGTCTTCCGTGTGTCTCTTGTGTGTCCTCTGCATGTCACTGGAAGCGTCCCATGGCCTCGGCGGCCTTCACCCTCACCACAGGATCCGGGTCCTGCAGCAGCGTCACCAGACCTGAAGCAGAACACGGAAAACCAAAGTCAAAGCCGGTGAAGGTTTAACAGGAAAAAAACACAGGAGGAAACAGACGCCGTGACCTTTGACCTTTAGTGATGGCGCCCATGTTGAGGTGGGACAGATGCTCCTCCTGCAGGTTCCCCAGTAGAAACCCTGAACACAGGAACACACATTAGAACAGGTGACGTTCTACACCGACTTCAGTTCATGATCCTGAGTCGACCTGAGGATGAAGCGTCAACACATGAAGAGCAGGTTCCTGAAGGTCGAAGAATGTCAGTGTCAACACCAACACAGCAGGGAACAAAGCAGGGAACAAAGCAGGGAACAAAGCAGGGAACAGAGCAGGGAACAAAACAGGGAACACAGCAGGGAACAAAGCAGGGAACACAGCGAAGAACAAACCAGGGAACAAAGCAGGAAATCAAGTGGGAAACAAAGCAGGGAACAAAGCAGGGAACACAGCGGGGAACACAGCATTGAACAAAGCAGGGAACAAAGCAGGAAACACAGCGGGGAACAAAGTAGGGAACAAAGCAGGGACCACAGCAGGGAACAAAGTAGGGAACAAAGCAGGGAACAAAGCAGGGAACAAAGCAGGGAACACAACGGGGAACAAAGTAGGGAACAAAGCAGGAAACACAACGGGGAACAAAGTAGGGAACAAAGCAGGAAACAAAGCAGGGAACAAAACAGGGAACAGAGCAGGGAACAAAACAGGGAACACAGCAGGGAACACAGGGAACAAAGCGAAGAACAAACCAGGGAACAAAGCAGGAAATCAAGTGGGAAACAAAGCAGGGAACAAAGCAGGGAACACAGCGGGGAACACAGCATTGAACAAAGCAGGGAACAAAGCAGGAAACACAGCGGGGAACAAAGTAGGGAACAAAGCAGGGACCACAGCAGGGAACAAAGTAGGGAACAAAGCAGGGAACAAAGCAGGGAACAAAGCAGGGAACTCAACGGGGAACAAAGTAGGGAACAAAGCAGGAAACACAACGGGGAACAAAGTAGGGAACAAAGCAGGAAACAAAGCAGGGAAAAAAGCAAGGAACAAACCAGGAAACAAAGCAGGGAACAAAGTAAGGAACAAACCAGGAAACAAAGCAGGGAACAAAGTAAGGAACAAAGCAAGGAACAAAGCAGGGAACAAAGCAGGGAACAAAGCGGGAAACCAAGTGGGAAACAAAGCAGGGAACCAGTGAAAACACATAGATGACAGACATCAAACCTCAGCAGATGAGGAAGAAGGATTTGGACCAATCCAGTCAAAACAACCAGAACATCTACAATAAACTGAACAGATCATGAATATGAACAGAGAAGTGGATCAGATGGTTCTACAGGGGTGGACAAGAACGGAACTAAAACATATGAACACCAACAAAACTAGAACCTATGAACACCAATGGAACTAGAACCTATGGACACCAACAGAACTAGAACCTATGAACACCAATGGAACTAGAACTTATGAACACCAATTGAAATAGAACCTATGGACACCAATGGAACTAGAACCTATGAACACCAACGGAACTAGAACCTGTGAACACCAACGGAACTAAAGCCTATGAACACCTATGGAACTAGAACCTATGAACACCAATGGAACTAGAACCTATGAACACCCCTATGAACACCAACGGAACTAGAACCTACGGACACCAATGGAACTAGAACACCAACAGAACTCGTACCTATAAACACGAATGGAACTCGTGCCTATAAACATGAATGGAACTCGTGCCTATAAACATGAATGGAACTCGTACCTATAAACATGAATGGAACTCGTACCTATAAACATGGCGGCTCCTGCTCGGACTTCGGCCCAGGTGCTTTTGAAGAACTGGATTACTGAGATGTGGTAGAAGTTTAACATGCTGGGGAAGTCCTGGATCTGCAAACGGAGCCACTGTTATGTTCTGAGGAGTTCAACAAACCTTCTGAAGAGTGTTAAGATCTAGATCTCACAGACATCAGCATTTACGGCTCTAATCTAACATATTAGATCACCCTCTCACCAGGTACTTGGTCAGATCGTTGATGAACTCTCCGTAGTGCAGGTTCCTGTCATCGTGAAGGTGGTTCTGAAACATGGCTGTGATCTGGTCCGACCCAACAACAGGAGCGCACACACGCATCGCATATTTACATGCCTGAAGTGGAACATACATGTGAATATACAGGACACGCTGCGCCTGTTCTACCCTTAAATTCCAAACCAGGCCCTACCTTCACCACCTGAGGGTTTGGGTCAACCAGGTGCAGTAATAGACTAACAAGAACATTGTGGATCTGGTCTTTGAAGACTGGTTCTCCAGACCCAAACTTGGACAGGTTCCCCATCAGGTGAATGGAAGCACAACGGATCTCATCGTTCTCCTGGAGAATGTAAAACCACGACAGAACATCAGCGTCAGACACATCTGCACATTATCAACATTAACATGTAATATGTACAAATACAAGAACACTAACGCTTTCCAAGAAAGGTTTGATCTTCATGAAAATGTAGACGACCAGTAAGTGGACGTTCTTCTTGTCCAGGTAGAGGAGAACTTTAGACAGACCTGACATGGCCTCCAGAGTGATGAGTTTACCTGCAGGAAAATTAGTCCAACAGGGTTCAATCAGGATGTCACGTCTGTACCAGAGTTTATCAAAGGTCTTCAGACCAAAAGTCTGCTTTCTCTTCAAACTTATGAACTATAGTAACTGATAAAACACCATCTGACAGTGAGGTTTTTTTTCTTTTCTTTTGTCTTTTCCATCATTGTAAGTGGTTAGATGTTGGGCTGTGTAATCAGGTCAACTTTTCTAGACTCTTCCGGACCTTCCTCTTTCTGTTTCATTAATACATTTATTTCCTGTGTCCTGTCACTGCTCAATATTTTCTTCTGTCATTTGACGACCCAATAAAAACAATGGTGCGATTCCTGTTTGGTCCAGACCATATGTTTGGGAACCTCTGGTCCTACCTGGATCATCCTTTTCCTCCATGCCAGAGCTCATGGCCGCCAGCAGCTCCTTGGCATATTTATGACCTGTTGGCACAGGAGGGTTATGGTTATTGAGGGGAGGGGTCTGAGGACATCGAAGGACTCGGTTTGTCTTTTATGTGCCTGTACCTTTTCGGGGGAACCCTCGGCAATGTTTCCCAGACCTCGGACAGCCAACATCCGGACAGAACAGCAGGGGTCGGAGATCCTCTCCATCATGTTGTTCATCAACACATCGATCAACAGCAGCTCCGTCACCACGTGATGGTTCAACAGCTGCAAGAACATGGAACATTAACTGAAACCCAATGAACACGGATCCAGATCAGATGGATCAGTGAAACAAGAAGCTCCAACAACACACAACCCTGAGGAACATAAACATCACCTCAGAAAAAACAGTGACAGTGATTCTCTGACATTCGTAGATGTTGTTTAAGGACGGACAGAGACACTCGACGATAGCAGGTAACCTCGGACCAGCATGCTTAGCGACTGCCTGTAGACGACACAACAAACTTCACACATGATGCATTCACTGACTGCACAGATCAACACTATTAGAGTTCTTAGTTACACACACTTTTACCATGGTTTGTCATGACCCTGAACATCTCACCGTGCCAGTAGTGTGACTCCACTGATGTGGCTGTTTGGTTCCCTCATTGCCTCCCAGGCCTCGTCTTCATCCAACCTCTTCATCACTTCGTCCAACTGGGCCCGAGCCAATAGGATCCTCAGAGCGTCAGCCGCCACCCTGGAGGCAAAGTCCATGAGAAGACAAAGCTTCAGACGTGGAGGACGCCGTGGGATGTCACATTTATCAAAGGTATCAGTCGGACCCGTAGACGACCGCCTAACAACATCCAGACGTATGTGCAGAAAAAGTGCAGATTCCAGAGGAGCTCTGGAGCCACTGCCAGCAAGACATGAGGGACACCAAGCAGGTGTCTGAAGGTCCGACCAACCGTGTCCAAGTAGTCGGTTTAGTGACCGTCTGGAGACACATCTGTCAGTATTGTCAGTGTCTGTGCAGAAGCTAACAACGATGAAGCAGCTTCAGATAAAAAGGTTACTGAAATCAGTACGAGCTGGGAAGCACCTGAAACAGATGACTCTTCTGGTTCCAAAATAAAACAGGAAGCACACCAGCAAACAAAATAGAACAGGAAGTACACCAGTAAACAAAACAAAATAAAAAGTACACCAGTAAACAAAATAAAAAAGGAAGTACACCAGTAAACAAAATAGAACAGGAAGTACACCAGTAAACAAAATAAAAAAGGAAGTACACCAGTAAACAAAACAAAAAAGGAAGTACACCAGTAAACAAAACAAAACAGGAAGTACACTAGTAAACAAAATAAAATTGGGTGAAAAAAACTAAATCTTCTGGTTCCCACTTCTCCACCTTCCTGTTCGAGTAAAACATGTATGCTTGAGAAAGTATTCCACATGTATGTGAATGCAGTTCATATGTGTGTGTGTGTGAGTTTCATATATGTGTGTGTTTGTGTGTTTCATATGTGTATATTAGTGATGGGAAGATTATCCAATACATATCGGTACGTATGGAAATGTGTAGGTATGTATCGGTACGTATCGGTACGCTGACATGCACATGTACGATCCCAGTGCACCGGTAGAGAAGCTGTGAGTTAATGAAAAGTTTGGAATAATATTGTGATGTATTGGTTATTGAATGTTTGTATGGATAAAATTGGATCCATTCAATTAATATATGTTTAGCTCCATTTTAAAGTATTACTGTTTATTTGAGTAAAGTTTTTCTTTTCTTCAGACCCATGTTAACGAGTGCCATGGATTCGTGGATGTGTACACTGTACACTAAAAGTATAAGCGCCACCCATGCACTGGGCACATGCTCCGCCCATGCTCCGTCCCTTAATCTTGTCCTGTGTGTATGTGAATGTGACAGACATAGAAGAGGGTGACCACATGTGGTTTGTAAACGTGTACTTTTACTAGATCAGCTATACTGAATACTGCAGTACATACCACAGATACTTCCTTAAACAGTCACATACATATCTAACAGTATATCCCATAATACCCTGCACAGGTGTCTCTTAAAGTGACAGAACCTTTTTCTGTTTTACCTACATTACAAATTCATTACATTACAAATGGATTCAGTGAAGGAGGAAGAAGTTGAGTTAGAAACAGAGAACTGACTGTGGAACCGAAGTCCTACGTTTGTCCCTGACTGTATGAGACAGGTGTCCCAGATACTCACCCTGCTACGTGGACAGACGCAGACGGCCTGGCATTGTCTTTGGGAGCAGCGAGCGCCAACGCTTGCACCAAGTCGGACCAAGAGACAGGAGAAGAGCTGAGGGAACAGAGCCACGGCGGGTTCCTGACACTGACCGTTCAACAGCAGCTCTTTGACACCACAGGTTATCTGGAATGACAGAACACCGATGTGAAGACCAATATCTGTACAGAACCATGAGAACCACGGGAACCACAGAAACCATGGAAACCACAGGAACCACGGGAACCACAGGACCACAGGAACCCAGAGGAACCATAGGAACCACGGGAACCAGAGGAACCAGTAGGACCACAGGAACCAAAGGAAACACAGGAACCAGGGGAACCAGAGGAACCACGGGGACCACGGGAACCACAGGAATCACAGGAACCAGAGGAACCAGGGGAACCACAGGACCCACAGGAACCAGAGGAACCATGGGACCCACAGGAACCACGGGAACCAGAGGAACCATGAGAACCACAGGAACCACAGTAACCAGAAGAACCAGAGGAACCAGGGGAACCACAGGAACCAGAGGACCCAAGGGAACCACAGGAACCACAGAAACCAGAGGAACCAAGGGACCACAGGAACCATGGGAACCACAGGAACCAGAGGACCCAAGGGAACCACGGGAACCACAGGAACCAACCACAGGAACCATGGGAACCACAGGAACCCCGGGAACTACAGGAACCAGAGGAACCATGAAAACAGGAACCAGGGGACCCACAGGAACCAGAGGAACCAGAGGAACCAGGGGACCCCAGGAACCAGAGGAACCAGAGGAACCAGGGGAACCACAAGAACAAGTGGAACCAGAGGAATCGAAGGAACCATGGAAACCACAGGAACCAAAGGAACTACAGGCAACAGAGGAACCATATGAAACACAGGAACCAGGGGACCCACAGGAACCACGGGAACCACAGGAACCAGGGAAACACAGGA
The DNA here is from genome assembly GCF_902148855.1 of Sphaeramia orbicularis. NCBI lineage: Eukaryota > Metazoa > Chordata > Actinopteri > Kurtiformes > Apogonidae > Sphaeramia > Sphaeramia orbicularis. The sequence continues at coordinate 12,174,010 of NC_043972.1, forward strand.
ACTATGGAAACCACAGGAACCAGGGGAAACACAGAAACCATGGGAACCACAGGAACCAGGGGAACCACAGGAACCATGGAAACCACAGGAACCAAGGGAACCATCTATAACATGGAACTCACGGCCAGAGGTTGAGCCGTGGCCATCTTAGAGGCTCCTCCTCTGACTGTCCACTCCTTCCTGTCCACGAATGGAGCCAGAACCACTAACTTGTCCATCACTGTCTCCAGAATCTGTCTGGCCACAAGCGGGTCTGAACCCAAAGCCATCCACATCTCACTGGTCCAGCTGCACATGGACAAGAGAAGACAGACAGGAGACATGAGAGTCCAACAGGAGACAGAAAGAGGACAGAGAAGAGACAGATAAGGAGGCAGACAGGAGACAGAGAAGGAGGCAGAGAAGGAGGCAGACAGGAGACAGAGAAGGAGACAGACAGGAGAAAGAGAAGGAGACAGAGAAAGAGACAGAGAAAGAGACAGACAGGAGACAGAGAAAAAGACAGACAGAAGACAGAGAAGGAGACAGAGAGAGAACTGTTACAACATGTTCATTGTGTGTCTGTGTGTACATGTGTGTTTGTTGTGTGTACGCATGTTTTTTGTGTACCTGTTGTGTGTTTGTTGTGTGTTTGCTGTGTTTACCTGTTGTTTGTTTGTTGTGTGTCTGTTGTGTGTTTGTTGTGTACCTGTTATGTGTTTGTTGTGTCTGTTGTGTACCTGTCATAGGGTAGGGGCTGGTTCACTAGTGTGGTCAGAACCGTCTGCAGATGTTTGATGCCAGGATGAAACGGTCTGTCCAATGGCCACTCTGACCTGAACACATGACAACAACAACAGCATGACAACACAACACACACAAAAAAATACACAACTGTAGGACTGATGGAATCTCATGTGGATACCTGCTCCTCTGTGATGTTCTGAAGACACACATGGAGAACCTCCAACATCTGTGGAACCTGACACACACAGGCACACACAAAATAAATATACACAACAGACACACACACCATCAAATATCACAAACGCACACCAAATACACACAAACACACACACAGACGTGTGAATTAGTCTCCCCCTGCCCACAGTGTTTGTGTTATTTCTACTGAACACCGCTTTGTCTTTGACCTGTGACCTTTGACCCCAGTGACCTTTGCCCTTTACATTACCATCCTGGAGGCCTCCTCCTCTGTTCTTTAGCAGCGTGTTGAGGATGACGGATGCCGCGCGACTGCAGTTGGACTGACTGTCCACCAGTCCATCAAACAGCACGAAGACCAGAGTGGACATCTGTCCCTGAGGAAGACGTTTACTCATGACCTGGAGGAGACAGAACAGGAAACCCACCGTCAATGCCAGAGGAATACACCAGAGGAAACATCAGAGGAAACACCACCGTTAACACCAGAGGAAACCCCAGAAGAAACACCACTGTCAACACCAGAGAAAACACCACAGGAAACACCAGAAGAAACACCACTGTCAACACGAGATGAAACACCAGAGAAAACACCACAGGAAACACCAGAAGAAACACCACCGTCAACGCCAGAGAAAACACCACAGGAAACACCACCATCAACACCGGAGAAACACCAGAAGAACACCAGAGGAAACACCAGAAGAAACACCAGAGGAAACACCATCGTCAACACCAGAGGAAACACCAGAAGAAACACCCCCGTCAACACCAGAGGAAACACCAGAAGAAACACCACCGTCAGCACCACAGGAAACATCACAGGAAACACCAGCAGAAACACCAGAAGAAACACCAGAGGAAACACCAGAGGAAACACGAGACAAAACACCACAGGAAACCCATCCCCCTCACCTTGGTTAGGTCTGAGCAGGTCTTGTAGAGGACTGAGTGGTCAGGGTTCTCCAGACGTTCCTTCAGAGGAATCAGACTGTCCACGCCTTCATCCTTATGGTCGAGGGCAAAGCCTTCATCATGGACACAAACAAACACATGTGATGAATCTAACCGATGAGATTAGGACAGAACTTCAGATCAGTTCAACCCTCTAGGTGCCCACTGAGGGCGGGTCCAGAGGGGGCCTGTCATAGGTCAGGGGTGGAGCTCTGACACAGCCTACCTTCATATCGCAGCTGAATGTAAAGCAGAGTGTGGATGCAACTGACGGCCGCGACACGAACAGAGGAGACAGGATCAGAGCAACGAGGAGAGAACCGAGGAGGGCACCAAGGTTATGGAAGGACACCATGTTCTAAAAAAGAGGAGGAGAAAGAGGAGAAGGGGGATAGAAGGAGAAAGAGGAGGAAGAGGAGAAGGGGGAATAGAAGGAGAAAGAGGAGGAAGAAGAGAAAGATGGAGGAAGAAGAGGAGGAGAAAGAGGAGAAAGGGGAGGAGAAAGAAGAAAGAGAGGAGGAGAAGGACAAAGAGGAGGAAAAAGAAGAGAAGGAGGAGGAGGAGAAAGAGGAGGAAAAAAAGATGAGAAAGAGGAGAAGGCGTAAGAGGAGAAAGAGGAGGAGAAAAAGGACGAGAAAGAGGAGGAGGAGAAGAAAAAAAGAGGAGGAGAAGAAAGACGAGAAGAGGAGAAAAAGGAGGAGAAGAGAGGAGAAGACAGAAAAAGGAAGAAGAGGAGAAGAAAGAGGAGAATGAAGAGGAGAGGAGAAATAGGGGGAGAAACAAGAGAATAAGGAGGAAAAAGAGGAGGAAAAAGAGGAGGAGAAGGAGGAGAGGAGAAGAGGAGGAAAAAGAGGAGGAGGAAAAGAGGAGGAGAAAAAAGTTGAGAAAGGAGAGAGGAGGGGAGAAAGAAAAAAAAGAGAAGAAAGAGGAAGAGAAAGAGGAGGAGAAGAGGAAAAGAGAAGACGTAGAAGAGGAGAAGAGGAGGAGAAAGAGAAGAAAGACGAGAAGGAGGAGAAAAAAGAGAAGAAGGAGAAAGAGGAGAAGAAATAAGGAGAGGAGAAGAAAGGAGAGAAGAAAAAAGAAGAAAAAGAAAAGGAAGAAGGAGGAGAAGAAAGAAAGAAAGAGAAAAGGGGAAGGAGAGAAGAAGAGAGAAAAGAAGGAGAAAAGGAAGAAAAAAGAAAGAAAAAGAAAAGAAGAAAGAGAAAGAAAGAAAGAGAAGTCATCAGTAGAAAATGGACCAAGTACAACCAACACTCAAATACACAACACAGTACTACAAATGCACACAGTACTGTGTACTGTGTAGTGTGTAGTGTGTGTAGTGTGTGTACTGTGTAGTGTGTGTACTGTGTACTGTGTGTACTGTGTAGTGTGTGTACTGTGTGTAGTGTGTAGTGTGTACTGTGTAGTGTGTGTACTGTGTAGTGTGTGTACTGTGTGTACTGTGTACTGTGCACTGTGTATTGTGATGATAGTACTGTGTAGTGTGTGTATTGTGTGTGTTCCAGGTGTGTACCTTGACGGTCAGGTGGTCCAGGTAGCATCAACACATCGGCTGTAACCGTTACCGCCCACTGTCTCTGATGGTCATGTGATGAACTCAGCCATGAGTCGATGTGCTGAAGGTGGAAATAACAACACACAGACGGTGGGTCGACTTAGGCCGAAAGAACACAGAGAGAACACAGAGAACACAGAGAGAACACTGAGGGAACACTGAGAGAACACCGAGAGAACACTGAGAGAACACAGAGAGAACACTGAGAGAACACAGAGAGAACACTGAGGGAACACTGAGAGAACACCGAGAGAACACTGAGAGAACACAGAGAGAACACCGAGAGAACACTGAGAGAACACAGAGAGAACACTGAGAGAACACCGAGAGAACACTGAGAGAACACAGAGGAACACCGAGAGAACAGAAAGAGAACAGAGGGAACACTGAGAGAACACCGAGAGAACAGAAAGAGAACAGAAAGAGAACACAGAGAGAACACTGAGAGAACAGAAAAAGAACACGAGAGAACACAGAGGGAATACTGAGAGAACACCGAGAGAACACAGAGGGAACACCGAGAGAACACAGAGAGAATACCGAGAGAACACAGAGGGAACACTGAGAGAACAGAAAGAGAACACAGAGAGAACACAGAGGGAACACTGAGAGAACACAGAAAGAACAGAAAGAGAACACAGAGAGAACACAGCGGTAACACTGAGAGAACACAGAGAGAACAGAAAGAGAACACAGAGGGAACACTGAGAAACACAGAGAGAACACAGAGAGAACACCAGAGAACACTGAGAGAACAGAAAGAGAACAGAAAAAGAACAGAAAGAGAGCAGAGTAGAACACAGACAGAACAGTAAGTAGAACACAGACAGAACAGTAAGTAGAACAGAAAAGGAACAGAAAGAGAGCACAGACAGAACAGAAAGAGAACACAGAGAGAACACTGAGAGAACAGAAAGACAACAGAAAAAGAACAGAAAGAGAACACAGAGAGAACAGGGAGAGAACACAGACACAACAAAGAGAACACTGAGAGAACAGAAAGACAACAGAAAAAAGAACAGAAAGAGAACACAGAGAGAACACTGAGAGAACAGGAGAGAACACAGACACAACAGAAAGAACACAGAGAGAACAGCAAGACAACAGAAAGAGAATGCCAAGAGCACATGTGGAGGAACCTGTAGAGAACATGAAGATGTTAGAACCACAGCTGATGAAGCTGACCTTGAAGACGTTCTGCAGGCCATCGGGGTTTGGATCCTTCAACAGGAAACTCCTCAACAGCTGCTGCAGCGATCCAACGTGTCTGTGTACAACGTCTGGACAACAGGAGGACAAGACACACAACCATGACAGGGGGGTCTGAGGGGTTGGGTTCTGTTCTGACTGGCTGGGTGGTTTTGGGGGGGTTGGGTTCTGTGCTGACTGGCTGGGTGGGGTCTGAGGGGGTTGGGTTCTGTTCCAACTGGCTGGGTGGTTCTAGGGGGTGGGTTCTGTTCTGACTGGCTGATCTGTGTACTGATTCTGTGGTCCGGTCGTCACCTGTCTCTGCTTGGGGTCCAGGACATCATCGTCTTTGGTTCTCTCAGGTGTGTGCGTCTCCGGCGGCAGAGAAAACACACTGTTCACACAAACCTTCAACAGGTCGAAGGCATCATTCTCGGTCAGAGGAGGATCCAGAGGTCTGAAACGGGTCAAAGACTGAACCGACAACCAGGAAAGAACAGACGACAACAAAAAACAGATGACCACGAAAGAGCAGACAACCACGAAAGAACAGACGACCAGGAAAATCTATTATTAATGTCTCTTTCATAAAATAAATGTTTAAACAAAAGAGAATCAGTGGAATTTTAACAAAACACAAAATACACAACATAAAATCACTGAAACCAAAACCATAAATTTTGTTTTGTTCTTGTTCTGAAACCAGAGGTGTTAAAAAAAGACCCGAATCTGTTCCTCACATTCACACTGAAACACATGAGAAACAGAAGCATATTTACAGAAACACGCAATCATCACACATCAAATATGTCGACTACAGCAACAAAAGTCAACGCAAATTGTGATTTTTGGTTCTAACTTGATTTTAAAGTCAGATTCCGATTTTCTATGAACCACATATGAGGGTAAAACAGGACATGGTGATCCTGTAGACCTGGTCCAGACCTGGTCGTTTAGAGATCACCAAGGATCTAACTGTTTTTTGGCTCAAGGATACATCAGGTTGGCACAGGTGCTCATCACCAGAGGGCGCACTGGAGTCCGTAATGAATCAGCTGCCTCTGCCTTGATGAAATCCTGAAGCAGGACATAAATCCAGGTGTGATCACAGATGTTAAAGCTGTAGAAGCTGAAGTAGCGGCTGAACTACTGACCAGCATGATGCTAATGAGCTCCTGTTTCCGCGTAAAGACGTAGCCCTGTTTCTTCACACACTCGCCCACGGCTTTGGCGATGAGGCCAATGCTCTGGATCAGACTCAGCTTCATTGTCAGGTCCTGGTTGTGTATTGGAAACACACAAAATACACAAAAAGAACACACACAGGGAGAGGAAGGACGCAAAGAGACAAGAAGAGTCAAGAGACGAAGGATGAGCGTGAAGGAAAAGAACTGTCAGAAGTCAGAAAAAAACCAAACAACAGATATTCAGTCTAGAGCAGGGGTACCCAACCCTGGTCCTCCAGATCTACTGTCCAACCCTGGTCCTCCAGATCTACTGTCCAGCCCTGGTCCTAACCTAAACCCTAACCCTACGTGTTTTAGATGTTTCCTCTTCCAGTCCACCTGATGTCATTCTCAGTCTTCTGCAGAGCTGGATGACCAGCTGATCATTTGAATCAGGACTATTGAAGACGGACACGTCTAAAACATGCAGGACAGTAGATCTGGAGGACCAGTTTGGACACCCCTGGTCTAGAGGAATCAGATCTACAGAGGATCGGCCAAAGCACCGGGACAGGACCAACCAACCAACCACCAACCAACCAATCACATGAAGGACATGACGGGCCCCCTCCACCCACCGGCAAGTCACTGATTGAGTCCAAAGGCTTTGGGTCCATGTCCAGTTGATGTCCTCTTCAGACCTGTTCTATCTGCTCTAGTTCTGCTGTTTCAGACCTGTTCTATCTGCTCTAGTTCTGCTGTTTCAGATCCGTTGTATCTGCTCTAGCTCTGCTGTTTTAGACCCGTTCTATCTGCTCTAGCTCTGCTGTGTCAGACCCGTTCTATCTGCTCTAGCTCTGCTGTTTCAGACCCATTCTATCTGCTCTAGTTCTGCTGTTTCAGACCCGTTCTATCTGCTCTTGTTCTACTATCCCTGCTGCTGCTGTGGGTGTGAACGGAGGAGGGGGAGGTTTCCACAGAAGCTCATCTGTTAATCAACACCTTTGACCCAAACTGATGTGAGTTCCATTAGAATTAAAACAGGAGTTTGAATGAGTTTAAAGCTACTTTTCACAGACATAGATCAGCACTGATGAACGGTGGAAAACATGGGCTAGACCTCTGAGCTCACATCATTGACCGTTTACAGGAAATGGAACTCAGGCGTTCTCCATTCTCCGTTCTCTATGGCTGTGAGTTCAAGTGCAGCTTTAAACAGTCAAGCTCAAACACAACGACTTATCGTATGGAACCAGCTGTTGTTCTTGACCTTTAGATGTTGACTAAATGTCAAGATTTTAGTTTATGCAGAAGAAAAGCAGAACAAAGAGAAACCAGAGAAAAGACAGAAGGAACTGGTACGAGTGGAATAAAAGCCAGAGGACGAGGCCCTGGGACGGACGGTACCTTAGTCTCTACTTTAATCCCCAGAACCTGCATGAAATAAAGGTGGAAGAGTCAGGAACTCAGACACATGCAGCTGTGGAACCTGCAGCTGAAGCAGGGTCACATGGTTCCAATCTACAGTCAGAGCTGAACCCTAACCCAAACCCCAAACCCCTAACCCCTAACCCTGACACTGCCCATAACCCTAACCTTACCCTAACCCACCACTAACCCCAGCCCTAACTCTAACTCTAGCCCTAACACCAAGCCTAACCCTGACTTTAACCCTAACCCTGACACACACTCTAACCTTAACCCATCCTTAAATTAATCTCACTTTTTTGCAATATCAAAAAATATCAACCCCCCTTTTTTAAAGCTGCAGTATGTAGGATTGT